>NW_005841911.1:3910417-3916533 GCF_000455745.1 Alligator sinensis
GAGCCTTCAATGTGATGCTGCGGCTAGTAAAGCGAGCAAAATGCTGGCTTGCATGCATAGATGCTTCTCAAGTAAATCCCAGGACGTCATTCTCCTGTTGTACTCGGCCTTGGTGAGGACATAGCTGGAGTACTGCATCCAGTTTTGGGCTCCACAATTCAAAAAGGATGTGAAGAAGCTTGAGAGGGTGCAGAGGAGAGCCATGTGCATGATCAGAGGTCAGGAAAACAGACCTTATGATGAGAAGCTGAGAGCCATGGGGCTCTTCAGCCTGGAACAGCACAGGCTCAGGGGTGATCTGATGGCCACCTATAAATTTATCAGGGGTGCTCATCAGGATCTGGGGGAACGTCTGTTCACCAGAGCGCCCCAAGGGATGACAAGATTGAACGGTCACAACCTCTGCCGTGACTGATTCAGGCTGGACATAAGAAAGAACTTCTTGACTGTTCGAGCCCCCAAGTTTTGGAATAGACTGCCATCAGAGGCGGTTCAAGCACCCACTTTGAACACGTTCAAGACACATTTGGATGCTTATCTTGCTGGGATCCTGGGATCCCTGCTGACTTCCTGCCCCTGGGGCAGGGGGCTGGACTCAATGATCCTCCGGGGTCCCTTCCAGCTGAAATGTCTATGAAATCTATGAAATATACAAAAGTTTCCAATGCCTGAGCCATGAAGTCATAGAATCATAGAAGTAGGGTTGGAAGGGACCTTGTAGATCTTCAAGTCCGACCCCCTGCCTGGGCAGGAGGAAAACTGGGCTCAAGTGACCCCAGCCAGGTAGGCATCGAGCCGCTTCTTAAAGACCCCCAGGGTAGGAGCCAGCACCACTTCCCTTGGAAGTTGGTTCCAGATCCTAGCCACCCTAACTGTGAAGTAGTTCCTACAGATGTCTAATATAAACCTACTCTCCAACAACTTGTGGCCTTTATTCCTTGTTATCCCAGGGGGCGCTAGGGGAAACAAGGTCTCCCCCAAACCTTTCTGGTCCCCCCTTGTGAGTTTATAGACGGTCACAAGGTCCCCCCTCAGTCTTCTTTTGTGAAGGCTGAACAGGTTCAGGTCCTGTAGCCTCTCATTGTAGGGTCTGCCCTGCTGTCCCTGGATCATGCGGGTGGCCCTCCTCTGGACCCTCTCAATGTTGTCCACATCCCCCTTGAAGTGGGGTGCCCAGAACTGGACACAGTACTGCAGCTGTGGCCTGACCAGTGTCGCGTAGAGGGGGAGGATCACCTCCTTGCCCCTGCTTGAGATGCACCAGAGATGTCTTTGACAAAGGTCTGTCAGTGCTTCTTCGTCATGGAGACAAGTACTGCCCCTGTCATGACTTGTAGATGTCTTACCATCCTAGCAGCATCAGCAACTTGTTTATACTGAACTGTCAACTCCCCACATTCTGTCTAACTTGGGAAAGCACAGACAATGTGATATCTAAGTTCAGTTAAAATGCTGAGTATGCTTGTATGTCACTTGAATGTTGATGGCACTATAGATCACAAATTTTCACCATGCTCTTCTAGCAGTTTCACATATTATACACATTCACTGGAACAGCGACAAAATAGTACACTGTGAAAACCCATACAAAAGTTTTAGGCCTGATAAGCAATTATTTAAACCCATAACTCAGGATATCTGAGGAGCCTGAAACTTCCTAAGAATGATTTCCATATATCCTCGCTAGGTTCTGTGGGTATATCATTAAAACTTTACATTCCCTTGACTATTTCTAGGAGATTATTAACCTAGGAGACTTGTGCAGCCTTTCTGCCAGAATCAGGCCCAAAGCGAGACTGAAATAGACCAATGAAATCTGGCATAATATAGTCTGGACAAGCTATAGTCTATTTCGTTTTTAAATAAGGGGTTTCTTTTTGTATTTCATCTATACTTGTAATGCAAAATATAATATGCATTTCAAAAGATATTGATATTTAATGTTTTGGCAAATGTACCTTTATGACTTATTACGTTTTTCAAAGCTGTTTTGATATGGAGCATTACTGTTCACACTGAGTAGACTCTGTGATTAAAGACTCCTTTTCTATGCATTGAGGCATTACAGTTTTAAAACAGCTGGTAAGGCTTGAAGTGCCTGTGATATGCAGCAAGCTGTGTTAAAATATCCCCTTAAAAACAAAGAAAAGCACTTGAAAATTAGTGTCACTGCAACACCCAGACACCACACGTAACCTGTGAAATGTATCAGAATATTACTTGTAATTGAAAAGGATGATTCAGGATACACTTGAAACAAATTGCTAACCTGATTAATCCTTATCTATATTCAACTCTTGTCTTGCAAAGCAACATTCCTTACAATGTAAGTGGTAAGATCCAGGGGCTGTATTAAGTGGCAAAGCCTTTGGGGCCTCAGTGTTTTGTCTCTTTTACTCTGTCCACATCAGGCAGGACTGGAGGGAGAACTTGGCATGCTTCTTTGGCAAAGGTCAGCATGCTGTTTACCTATTCCTTTAGTTTTCCTCCAGTCCTGGAAGGTATTGCCTTAAAACTTTTCATCTAGAAAGTACTCCATTTGGTCTTTAAGACTTCTGAGAAAGCATATTTGGCAGAACCTTCCTGATAAGTCACTAAACTATTCAACTCACAGATGTGCTGTTCATTTAAGAGGCACTGACAATATTAGGAGTTTCTCCACTTGCCTGGCAACTCTAGTGAGGTACTGCCTTCAAGAACCTCACTTGCCTAAGAGAATGTTAGGATCAAAGTGGTAGTAGTGACTATATTAGGATTTCTCTCTCCTCCCATGACATCCCCTCATCCAGACATTTTTTAATCATTTTTTTAAAAAGCACTGTTTACTGCAGTGCTTCTTCAAAACAGCATTGCTACCATCAGCTTCCAAACAGGACAGAAAGCAATGCAGTATGAAATGCACTCCAAGAAGAAATAAGTTTCAAAGTGTGGCCTTTTTTATCTGAAGTTGGGGGGAGACTTTTATTTTCACATTCAAAAAGGACATTCTTTCATTGTTCTGACAGGCACATCTACATCTGACAGATGAACACTTCCACCAAGGGCCCTTGGTGAGAATACTAACCAACAGTGAGGGAAAAGGAAACAAGCCAGGGACACAAAGTCCCCAAAAGTGATGCCCATCTGGAGTATCAGAAGACAAAAGAAGAATGTGTGAGAATGAAGGAGCAAACAATGCTGGATGAGTTCACAGCTAAAAAGGGGGGAAAAGAGAACCATTGTTCAGATTATCTTTTAGATAGTCTTTAATGGCTCTGAATTCAAAGAGTTCATATAATTTTACCCTCAACCACAACTTTTTAATGTTTTTGTACAAATGCACTTGTCTTCACTCAGGACTCAAATTCATTTCCATTTGTAAGCAAGCAGCTGGAGTGCCTTCCTGTGGTTTGCTACTTGTTTATTCCCTTTTTCCTGTTTATTTGTTATAATGAAGTGGTTTGTTTGGATGCAGCTTATGCAGGTGCTTGCTGAAGAGCACATCAATAGGAAGTTGAGCATCGGCACTGAAATATAGTTGCAAAATTTCACATTCGTATAATTATCCCTTAGGAGCTCCGACCCCCCTGCAAGGATGTGGACATATGCCTCATCCTGAACCTCCCTTGGCTAGGTGAACCATCCCTAATGAAGACGGGTGTACATTCTGGCTGTATGTACTAAACTAGAAAAACAGTTGTGTCAGCTCCACTCCATAAAAATACTTGGTGGGCGCATCGACGCAAGACACAACTGCGCAGTAGTTACTTGTAAAAGCAAGTACTAAATAAATGCACAGTAACTGGAGCTACTGTGCAGTAGTGCTGGTGAACACCTTTTAAGTGATGCTGTTAGGCTACTGCGCAGTAGCATCTTGGCATGGTTTTTTCCACGTGATGATACTGCACAGTCAGCATCTCATTTAGACACACCCACTGATACTATTAGGGCAAAGCAGGCCATAATAATGCAAGCACAATTTGCCATACTGATAGAGTTGGTTTTCCAGGCAGCCCCACCTGGCCTTCAGCCTGTCAAATGCACATTCCTTCAGTGCTGTTAAGTATGAAATTAAACCTTGTGTGGCAGGCCTCTGAATTGGGGCATTTTTTCATAACCTGTGGCAGAAGAGAGTTAATAGGGTTTCCCAAAATAAATGAGCATGGAGAGATACAGAGTTCATAACAATGCCCCACCAGCAGTTAAATACCCTGGTGTCACACACCTCTCTGGTATGTCCAACGGTTGTGTTGAGGAACCTAATGAATTTGCCTTACTAACTGACTATAGCTTCAGGATGAATGACCTTATGTTCGTAGTTAACATATTCACTTGTTCCTACCCTAGACTAAGAAACCAAGCTTTACTGCAGAAGTCACAGAAGGTTTCTTGTAAGGAGAGAGGGCAGGGTGGCACTTTAGGGTGCCTAAGTGGTTCAGGGGCATAAACTCTGTGATAGCCTACTGTCAGATACTCTGATTTTGTAGTATCTGAAAAAGTAGATGTAGGCTGTAGCCTTCAAAAGCTTTTGCCTCTGAACCAGTTACACCTCTTAAGATGTCACCCTGCCCTACTTGCTGCTTGGCTTTAGATGAACTTGGCTAACTACCTTCCTTGTAAGAGAAGGTAATCATTACATGGCCATTTGTCACTACGCCGTAGGTCAAGTCATATTTCTACACGCCAGCCTCCCAGCTGGCCAGCTCTGCTTTGTTTTGTGCTCTTGCACCACCTTAGTGCCACATCACAGTTGTTATTCTTGGCTGTCCGTGAGGTACAGACCTGCAAAACCTTTCACAGGAAAGCAAAAACAACCGCTTCAGCCTCCACTGGCCTGTTTTATTGGTCCAGGAGGTGAGCCCATGAAATCATTATAAAATGGCACTATTTTTTTTAACAAGATACACCTCATGTTAACTTAACTGAGGGTAATTAGGGAAAAATCCTATAAAATAATTAAAATCATGAAAAAAGAATTCAAATGTCATTTTAATGTTGTTTACAACCCCCTCGGTGATGCATGAGATTGATTTGTAGCTTGTGTGGATCTTTCACCCCACAATGGCAAAGCCAGAAACTTTTTGCCCAGATGGGAAAGGCGGGCAGGATTCAGGGGCCAGGATTGTTTCCAAACTGCCTTTTTTTGGACAAAACCAAGCAGTTACTGCTTCAAAAGGCTCCAGGCCGGAGGGACATGCCACGCGGTACCTACCCCCAGGGCAGGGCGCAGCAGGTGAAGTTGCAGTCAGGATGAACCAGTGCGGGACAAACGCGCTGGCAGCAAAGGCCTGCGGGCACCAGGCCCTGGCTCGAAACCAGGCTCACAGCCCTGCTGCCAGGAGGCCCGGCCCAGACACGGCAGCACCTGAGCAAACAGGGGCGCGAGGGAGGGGCAGAGACCGGGCACCTGGCTCGACTTGTGACAGGAGTGTGTGTGTGGGGGTGGGTGGGGGTGTGACACAAGAAGAATGTGTTGAGGGAGGTGACACAGCAGGAGTGTGTGTGACATGACAGGAGTGTGTGCAGGGGGTGTGTATGACATGACAGCATTGTGTGTGTCGTGGGTGTAACATGACAGGAGTGTGTATGTGGAGGGTGACGTGACGGAAGTGTATGTGGGTGGTGTGTGACACAACAGGAGTGTGTGTGGGGGTGTGTGACATGACAGGAGCATGCATGGGGGTGTGACACGAGAAGAGTGTGTGTGGGGGGGGTGTAACATGACAGGAGTGTGTGTATGGGTGGTGTGTGATGCGACGAGTGTGTGTGTGGGGTGTGTGACATGACAGAAGTGTGTATGGGTGGTGTGTGACGTGACAGGAGTGTGGGGGTGTGACAACAGAAGTGTGTGTGTGCGTGTGTGTGTGACATGACAGGAGTGTGTGGGGAGGCATGACATGACAGGAGTGTAGGGGTGTGTGTGACATGACAGCAGTGTGTGTGGGGGTGTGACATGAGAAGTGTGTATGGGGGTGACACGACAGGAGGGTGTGAGGGGTGTACGTGTGACACGACAGGAGGGGGTGTGAGGGGGTGTGACACGACAGGAGGGTGTGAGAGGGGGTGTGACACGACAGGAGGGTGTGAGGGGGGTACGTGTGACACGACAGGAGGGGGGGTGAGGGGGGGTGACAAGA
>NW_005841911.1:3917037-3925750 GCF_000455745.1 Alligator sinensis
CGGCTCTGCGCGGGAGCAGCGGGCCGGGGGGGCCGGCACGTGGGCGGGAGGATGCACAGGAGCGTGCAGAGCAGCCCCCGGGGGCGGGACGGACACGGACACGTGCGGCTTCTCTCTGTAGATACTCTGCAAGCAGGAGGGTTTTGCTTTCCCAGCCATAAAAGCATCCCTGGTTTACAGGTCTGAAGGCCTCGTGCCTGTGTGTGTTGCCTGGTCCTCGCAGGAGGCCAGGCTGCCAGCGTAGCTGCATCCCAGCCACCGGATCGGTATGAAAAGATTCGTTGCCCCTTTTACACACTTTCGCAGATGTTTAGGGCTGCAGGGGAGCTCATGAGGTCATCGGGGCCAGCCCCCCTGCTCTGGGCAGGAAAGACACCTGGGGTCCTGTAACCCCAACAAGGCGCTTGTCCAGCAGACCTCCTTGCCCTCTTTCCCCCCCCCTGCGTCCATTCCAGATTTTCTCAGAGAAGTATTGCTGAGCAACCCCAGACCTGGGAACGCAGGTTATTGGGAATTGGCTGGTAAATGCATTGATTAGAGCTTAATCTTTAAAGGGCGAACCTTTAAGTAACGCAGGGTCTCTGCTTGTTGGTATGTTCTGGTTGTGCTTGGCTGGGCAATTGTGCCGGCTCTCTAAGCGCTCCGGTTGCAATCAGTTCAGAACTGGTGAGCAGGGGGTATTTGAAGAAGATAAGATGCCAGTGAGTTGCAAATGGATTATTGTATCCAACATGTGTGATTTATTTTGGCTGCAAATCAGTTTAGGCCAGTGGTTTGGGACAGTTGAACACTAGAGCCTGGGGAGGTTATGGGTAGTTAGGTCACTCCTGCATTTCATGCTTGCTTTTGTATAATGACGTTGTGGCTGGGAGGTGCTGGGTACATGTTAAGAGTGGTTTATTTGTCTCAGCCATCACTGCTTTTCAGATGACCTGTGGCACAAGTTTGGACATCAGTGCTTCAAAGCCTTTGGATGACACCGTTGCCTTGTCTCAGCCAAGTGCTGAGGTATAACTGAAGCAAGGCTAATGGGGAAGTCCTCCAAGCACATTAAGCATTGGCCCTGTTTGGAGCACAGTTTTACTGTGCCTGGCAGTGACACACTCAAACATGCTACACGTACATTGCAAAGTCCACATCAAAGTGTGGGCAGCTAATTGGCAAAAACTGTCAATGGTACTAATTAGTGGCCCGCCCTCCCCCATCCTACCCACACACATACCATGTGGATACTGCCATGCTGCTGCTGGTCCATACCTATAGCATAGTGATTCTCAGCGTGGGGATCATGGATCACCAGGTCCTTTGAAGGCTGCTGTGAGTTATGAGGAGATAAGCTAAGCAGATAAATTAGGCTCAGGGTGTCCCTGCGTGGATGACTTCCCCACCCCTACTGTCTTGCCCCTGTAGAAGGAGGTAAGCAGTGTAATACACAACTTAGTTTTTTAAATTGGGTGCCACCCCATTCACAAAACTTATGACAGGGCACCTTGAGTCCACAAAGGTTGAAAACCAGTGCTGTAGCGCCATGAAGCATGTTGAGGGAAGCACTGCTGGGCACTGTGAACTTGTCCCCTAGATGTGACCACTGGGACTTGGGGCTGGGGTTCTTCACATTCAAAGCTGTGTAGCAAAATGAGTTTCAAATTGAGGACCACAGTCACCAGGACACTTGGCTGTTCTGATGTAAAAAGCTGTAACACCAGTTTAACCATCCAACATGTTCTGTTTGTATTTATGTAGTGGCAAATCTGTTTCTTAAAAATCAAGTGATGTTAAAAAAAATAAAAATAAATAAATCTTCAAATCTTTAGAAGTATCAAATAATATCATTCTTGTTTAGTGTATTCATGTATGAACATAAAAAATAATGCCTGGAAGAATACCTAGATCAGAAATTGAATCTTTACAGGATTGAGATAAAGGGAATGGATCAGTAACTTGGAGCAGAAAACGCTGTACAGATGATGTAACCAAGCATTTCAAACTCAGGAAATGATGCCATGAGGGAGTGAAAATATGGAACAAAAATTGTTTAAAACTGCTTAGTCTGGGACTACAAATGCTAAAATGTTTAAACAAGAATCATATGGCTGTTGTAAGATGTCAGTTCAGGGCAAAGCTGGGTGTCTTCACTGCTGTACATGTCTTACCAGATCATGCTTGGCTTTTTAAGTGCAACTTGAATTTTGTATTTATAATTTTGGGATTGTAATGCCTAATTATAACATCTCTGTACTAGTCCACTAATGAAGTGGAATTTCCTGGAGAAAAAGACTTAAGAGGAATATTTATTTCTCTCTTGGTGATGAGTTTATTTTTAACCCCCTAACCTCTTTATTTAAATTACTCCTAAGGATTAAGAAAGACCCAGGAAGAGTTAAATAAAAGAAAAAAAATCAAGTTCCTGTAAAGTTGAGTTATAACCATCACAATTTGTTAAATGATGAAAAAACAACATGAATAAATAGCTCAATTATAACAAACATGTTATCCTGCCTACAAAATTGTTTTATGTATCCAGTAAGCATTCACTAACAACAATTTAAAATATCACTTAGTATCTCATATAAGGACCCAAAACTCCAGCCCTGCAAACACTTATGCCCATGCTTAACTCTGAATCAGTAAGCAGTTGCACTGAATTTTTAACAGGACAACTGTTATGCTTACATCTATATGTATGACTTGTCAGGATTGATGCCTAAACTTGTGGCATCAATATGTAGATGAGTATGTTGTTTCTCTTTTGTAGAAGTCCCCTCCCCCCATGTTAAAAAGCATGTGGAAGATTAGATCACAAAAAGCTAATTAGGATGTTTAAGGCACCCAGGAACATCCTAATTGAGAATCAAGTGAGATTTATTTTTCTTGCCTGCTTGAACTTTTCTGAAATAATTAAAAAAGGTTGACAGGTAACTTGCAAGTAAAACTGTAAGTTACCTTTGAAGATAACCATGCTTTCCCCTAAAAGGCATTTAAAATATTGTGGAACAAATTGTCTAGTTTAAAATAGGAATGTCAAACTCACCTGTGGCCCTGGGCCAGATCCAGACCTCAGGGCTCCTCATGGACCCAGTTTAGCCTGGAGCACAGGGGTGGCCTCTGTGGCTGCAGGGGCGGTGGACAGGGGTCCAGTGGCAAGCATGAGCCTGAATATGGGGAGGGATCTGGGGACCTGATCCCTCCATGTGGTGGGATGGATTTAGGAGTGGTGGTGGTGAGACAAGTTGAACAGTAACCAGGCCAGCAGGGCCAAAGGGCCTCAGATTCTGCAGTGGACCATGCCCCGCAATTTCTATCCCTTTCAGATTTCTCCAGTCTTCTCTCTGTTGTTTCACCTCAGTGGGGTTTTCCTGTTTGTAAAAGCTCTCTTCTGTGTTGTTGTGGCAACGAGGGAAGAATTAACTGAATCATGCCCTTTGAAGGCTCCAGTAAAGACATTTTGGAAATGAAGGTTCTAGTAAATGTCACTCTAGTGACAATTTAACTGAAGTAATGGGGAAAAGATAAACACAAAATGTTGAAAGAGAATTTCCTGAGAGAACCAGTCACAAAGTATGATGCGTCTCAACTGATATTTCTAAAGACCTAGAGGCTTAAGTTAATCAAGATAGCTGTCTCTACAAAGGAATTTAGTATCCACATGCCCCAGGAAAACACACTTTTCTTTTATAGAGTTTTCTTGTCAGATTTTTTTTTTTTAAACAATGTACATATCCCAAAATACAGGGGGGAGTCTTGAACATCTTACCAAAGAAACCTGATCAAAGCTTGCTCTTTTCTCTCATGGCAAAAAAACTAAAGATATGTGACTTAATCACACAGTAGTCTAATTTTAAGGTAAGAGAATGGGTTTAGCCAGGCATTCAGCTGCACATTGCAATTGCCACTACGTTGGAAGCTTTGAAACTTAAGCTACTGATTCAGTAGGCACCAAGGCTGAACTGCACTGGCCAAATTCCAATGCTGATTATTATATTCTATCTAAAATTTTGCTTGTGTTTCTGTTTGGGCAAAGAGTCCTTGTTTAGTGCGTCACATCCTAGTGTCTCCGTTCTGTAGAAAAGTTTCATAGTTGGTAGGGTCGGAAGAGACCTGAGCAGATCATCAAGTCCGACCCCCTACTGTGGCAGGAAAGAGTACTGGGGTCAGATGACCCCCACCAGGTGTTCATCCAGCCTCCTTTTAAAGACCCCCAGGGTAGGAACCAGCACCACTTTTCTTGGAAGTTGTTTCCAGATCCTAGCCGCCCTGACAATGAAGTAATGCCTCCTGATATCTAGCCTGAATCTACTATCTGCCAGCTTGTGACCGTTATTTCTTGTCACTCCTGGGAGTGCTCGGGGGAACAGGGACTCTCCCAATGCCTGCTGGTCCCCATTGACTAGTTTGTAAACAGCCACTAGATCCCACCCCCTCAGCCTTCTCTTATGGAGGCTGAACAGGTTCAGGTCCCTTAGCCTCTCCTCGTAGGGCCTGCCCTGCTGACCTCTGATCATGCAGGTGGCCCTCCTCTGGACCCTCTCCACGTTGTCCACATCCCTCCTGAAGTGCGGTGCCCAGAACTGGACGTAGTACTCAAACTGCGGCCTGACCAGTGCTGCATAGAGGGGGAGGATCACCTCCTTGGACCTGCTTGTGATGCATCTGTGGATGCATGACAAGGTACGGTTGGCCTTCCTGACCGCGTCCCCACACTGTCGGCCCATGTTCATATTGGCCTCAGTAATGACTCCAAGATCCTTCTCTGCCTCTGCGCTGATGTGAAGGGAGTTCCCCAGCATGTAGGTCTGCTGCTGGTTCTTCCTCCCCAGGTGCAGTACTCTGCACTTGTCAGTGTTGAAACCCATCCTGTTCTCATCTGCCCACCCCTGTAGCCTGTCCAGATCCAATTGCAGCCTATTCCTTCCTTCTAGCATGCCCACTTCACTCCACATCTTGCTGTCACCTGCAGATTTGAACAGGGTGCATTTTACCCCTTTGTCCAAGTCGCTAATGAAGATGTTGAACAGTGCGGGCCTGAGGACCAAGCCCTGCGGAACCCCACTGCCCACATCCCTCCAGGTCGAATAAGACCCGTCCACCACCACTCTCTGGGTGCGGCCCTCTAGCCAGTTAGTGACCCATCTGACTGTGTAGGCATTGACACCACAGTCTCCTAGTTTTTTAATGAGAATGGGGTGAGAAACTGTGTCGAAGGCCTTCCTAAAGTCCAGAAAGACTATATCCATTGCGACACCTGCATCCAGGGATTTGGTTACCTGGTTGTAGAAGGCCACCAGGTTGGTCTGACAGGACCTGCCTCTAATGAACCCGTGTTGGTTGCCCCTAAGCATGGTCTCCCCTGCTGGCCCCTCGTGGACATACGCCAGGAACACTTTCTCAGAAAGCTTCCCCAGGATCGAGGTAAGACTAACGGACCTATAGTTTCCTGGGTCCTCCTTCCTCCCTTTTTTGAAAATGGGAACCACATTGGCCCTTTTCCAGTCCTCCAGCACATTGCCAGAGCACCATGCATGCTCGTAAAGTCATGCCAGAGGTCCTGCAATAACCTCTGCTAGTTCCCTCGGCACTCTGGGGTGGAGGTTGTCAGGACTTGCTGATTTTAAATACGTCCAGTCCCTCCAGAAGCTCTCTGACTAGGTCCTCGATGACCCTAGGCTTGGGTGCGCCTCCCACGGGGCCTATGGGATGACCAGGTCCCTACTCAGAAAAATGGAGGCAAAGAAATTGTTAAACAGGTTAGTTTTACAAGTGGAGAAACTGAGGCAAAGAATGTGATTATTTAGTCAAGGTGGTGGGAGACCCAGAATATAGCCCAGACCTCTATTTTCAATTACTTCTCTGACCACTAGACACATGCTTTGGGATTCTGTTGGTTGAAGAATGTTGTATTAGTTATTACTATATTTACCCAAATCCAGGATGACTCTGGATTTAAGACAGCCCCTATCCCCCCATAATTAGATTTTAGACATGCAAATTTTATAAATTTGTTACAATTTTCCATATCTGGAATCTAATTTTTGTAGGGTTCTCATGTATTTATCCCCCACACTGCTGCAGGGAGGCAGGTGGTGGTGGGGCAGACCACAGGGAAGTCAGTTGGCCTGCCTCCTGCCTGTCCCATGCTTACTCCTGTGGTGCTTAGACTGCCTGCCTGCCTCCCCTGCTTGCCTGTCCATGCCCATAGTGCTTGCATCCCCTGGCGTGTGCCCCCTGCACCTCTCTCCCACTTACCTTCCCCTTGTAGCTCTGACTGTGGCTGGGGCCATGCTGCATCTGGGTGAAGGAAGTACACATATTGCTGCCTCTGGACCTAGCCCAGCTATGCAGTGGCAGCTTCAGGTCAGAGCTACGACCACTGCTGTATGACTTGGCTGGGGCCAGAGGCAATGCATGCTTCATATTCCCTGCCCTGGGCCAGAGCAGGGTCCCAGCTAGAACTGCAAGTGAAGGGTAAGTGGTGGTGGGTTGCAGAATGTGGGGGCCCCACTCACCTAGTGCCTCTCCTGCCAGGCCTAGGTTGTGGGAGTCCTGCACCTTCCTGCACTGTGTGCAGACCCGTGGGGCTCCCCACAGATTTGTGGGGGGTGCCAGAGCCAAGTGACACAGCACTAGGGGCTGGATCTGGCCTGTGGACTAAAGGTTGAGCACCCCTGCTCTTTGACGCATCTGCTAACTAAAGTTAATTGGAGCTGTAGGTACCAACCGTCATTGAAAATGAGGCTCTTACATTCTTATTTTTCCATCTGAAGAGTACACCTTGGAATCCTTCTGGGATGTGGATAAAAACTCCCAGACGTTTTGATTTCCTCATGTATGATGCGATGGAAAATCCAAATATTGCTAAAAATAGTCACACAATTAAAGTTAAAATCATAAAAGTTAAATGAAAAACAAGGTAGAAAGGCATCAAGACATACAATATGTTTTTGTCTGAAAATGTCAATAAATGGTCTTGCTGGCCTGGTTTATCTTGAGAAAGGGAACCAGCTTGTGTTAGATCATGTCCCTCTTCTCACAACTGAGCAGAGAAGTGGGGGGAAAGAAGTGCTACTTCAAACCACCAATGTGCTCTGGTTTCTTGGCAACAGTTGAATGTTTCCAAGAGTAAGAGCAGCCCGATTAATTCATCCTGTTTCGAGAGAGCAGCTCCAGATTAGCTAGTACGCACAGGTTTTAAGCCTTTGTATTGACAGCTCACTTCTGTTGCCTTTGTTACCTCAGTAAATATCAACAGGTCTGTTTTCTACTTGGATGCTGAACAGAATCTTATCAGAATTACCTGCGTGGTGAAGATCAATTGTAGGGTTGTCAGGGTGGATAAAAATCAATGATTCAAAAAAAATAAATAAAATTGGATTTTTAAAAATTTTAAATATTTTTTTATTTAATCATATTTTTTTATTTGTTGGTCAAGATGCTTTTAAAAAAAAATAAACCTATATAAAGAAAGTTTTAATTTAAGATATGTTAAAGCTCAAAGATATCATCATGGAACTTCTAATTATGTACTATTTTAGACAATATATTCATGTAAACTTTTAAGAAAAGTTTTATAAATAGGTCACAGCAGGTCATGGATTATATTAGGGGCCCAATCTTATGGGGTTCCCAGAGGCTTTTCTATAGATTAATAAAGATTAAAGAAAACCACTCTACCCAGTGGGATTCAGTGCTCAGTACAGAACAGCATTTCTCAACCTGTGGGTCTCGACCCAAAAGTGTGGATCGCAACGATGTATGAAAGGGTCACGAACAAACTTGAAAAAATGGATTCTCCTTTAGAGGAGAAAAATGTGGGAAACCATGGCTTTTCCCTTTCAGGCTGGCAAGTTTCTAGTCTTTGAGGGGCTGCCTGGGGGCCCCCCATGCCCCACACTGGGGGGCTGGAGCCCAGGGGTTGGGGGGCAGTGGGTGGGGAGTGAGGGGCCCTGGGTGAGGACTGGCCATTGATGTTTACAAATGGGTCCTGATACAAAAAAGGTTGAGAATCACTGCCCTAGAAGTTCCCATTAAGCTTCTCTGTGATGCTTAATTTCAGTTCTCAAGCTGTGGATTTCTGTCTCCAGAGATAACATCCTCGTTAACAGCAGTATATGGAGATGAGATAACAGACCTGATTACCTACCCATCAGCACTGTCGTCTCTCTGAAAACTTGTGTACACAGAGTCAAGCCCTTACCTCTCTCTAAAAATGCAAAGTTTGAAGTTAAATGAATAGAGGATATTGAACAACAAGAATGCACTTTTTTATGGAAAACAGTGACAAAATTAACCTAACTAGTGATTTAAATCTATTTGATTTGAATCAAATCCACCTTGAAGGCTATAGTTTTATCTGGGACTTAACCAGGCTTCCTTTTGCTGTTTTGAAACAGCAGTCCTTTAAGGAATAATTTAGGGCATTGAGAACTTTATGCATATAAATTAAGTATTTAATCTGTTTGGCATAAATTATATCCACAAATAAACAAGTGTAGCAAGGGATAAAAAAATAACTGGCCACAGTTTCATCAAGAGATTTTTTTTTTTTTTCATTATTTTTAATAGAACTAGCAATCCAACCCAGGTTTGAAAATGTTGAGTCCCGATGACTAAATTTGGCTCACGCGGTAATACAGAGTAGAACTCAGTGCATTAAACTCTACAATGTTCTTAGTAGTTCAGCCTAGAGTTATCTTATTCTCCTACTAGGAGATGGAAA
>NW_005841911.1:3925781-3939529 GCF_000455745.1 Alligator sinensis
GAGTAACACCATTGCCTAGTAAGTGGGCTTTCCTGGCTGAATGTTGGTTTCCACCCCCCAAATTACCATAAGTAAACATCAACTTCTGAACAGCTGAATGAGACCTTTCAGTCTGATTTGTTTTTAGTGGCTTTCTTTGACTGTCTCTACAAAGCAGCAACAATATAGTATTAGGGATATCTTAAAAACGTCAACAGAAGTTCCTGGTGGAAAAATAGAACAGACATTTAGAATTTGAAACTGGCTCATTTTATACAAATTGTGGATAGTCTAGTCACAGAATTGTAATTGAAAAGATGTTTTTGTGACATTTCAGAAATTTGTTCCCTGAAATATTTATGCAGTGCTCAGCCTTCTGCTCCCGGAGGCCAGATGAGTGGAGCAGGGCCAGTCCACAGACTGGATCCTGTGGATGGGGTCAGTCTCCCATACTGCTGTGGGACTGCTGGTTTGTGGGCTAGATCCAGCATAGGTCTGTGGAGGTTGTGGCAGTGAATGTTGCCACTGCTTCCCCTGCCACCAAATGTCCGGACCTCTAAGGAGACCCAGGGGTCATGGGTTGAGTATCAGTTTTCTCTCTTCCTCTGAAAATAAACTTTAGATAGCATTGAATGGTGGTAGATATCATTATTAAAACTAAAGCAGATCATAGGTCCTTATTTGTTTTGGATGCATATCACTGTTCATTTGTGTAATGTTTTTCTACATTTATAGTGTGGCGTGAAGTGTTTGGTATTTGTATATTCTTAGCTTGGAAAGTAAAGATATGTTGAACTATTTGAAGAAAGCAATGCTCAAAACACTTAAATCTCCTACACTTATTTTTTTTTTAACATACAAGCTCACTTGCTGTCACTTCAAGATTTGGTATTATCACAATGTCTTAGATCATTTAATTCCTTTTCTTTACATAGAAAGGTATTTGAGGCACAGGTATTCTTTACACTCCCTGTATAACGGTGTTCTTTATTTATATGTTGCCATGAAAATAAGTTGGATTTTTACATTTGAGATGAGTCAGAACAAAAGTATGTTGCCTGTAGTATGTTTTAAGTCTATTAATTTTACATTCTTATGTTGTAGGAAGTTGGTGAGCCGTTCAAAGAGGAGAAAGCTGTAGCCAAATACCTACGTTTCAACTGTCCAACAAAATCAACCAACATGATGGGCCACAGAGTTGATTATTTTATTGGTAGGATTATTTTTAGCCAATAATGTGGCATATCTACTAATATGGTACTGTTTTATTTTTCATTAAACTTACTAACATTTTAACTTGTGTAGTATAAATTTCATAACCCAGGGCTTGAAAAACAAACCAGGCATTTGTTAACCAGAAAATTAACCTTATATAGAAGTAAATACAGTGAACCCTCATTCTGCAGCTTCAAAGACATGGGATTCTTTATCTATACTGGTAAAAAAAAAAAAAAAAAAAAAATGCTAAAGGCTCTTCTTATTTCAAGGGCCCACATGGAGTTTGGAGGTTAAAGGTAGGCACATCATCTGAGCTGGTAGGCAGGGCTCAGGTAAACAGACTGGCTCCTGGGTACTCAGGGTTAGACTGCTAAGGCCTATCATTCCAGCTGATGCCTCTTTCGTACCTGAAAAAAATGCCAAAAGGAGTCAGCGGAGGAGCTTGCTTGGGTTGTATGTTTGTGGGGAACCTTGCACAATGCGAAGTGCCTGCGTGGACCTCAGAGTAACTAGTGGCATCCCACCCAGGGCAGCAATAGTGAGCTGATGGCAGCAGACACAGCAATACCCCCATTTCCTTTCAACACAGGTATTTTTCAACTGGGGATGGATGCTTCTGGTAGGAGGGCAGGGGATTGATACTCTGGCCATAACTTTGTCCCTGAGCATGAGCACATGGGAGACTGGAGCATGTGAACATAGAAGAAGGAAGGTGCTTCCCCACCCACTGCAGGATCTGAGGGATGCATGGATTTCTGACCCAGGCATTCCCTCCAGTTTCTTCCTTCCCTGGATGCAGGGTGGGAAGGATAAGGAATGGAGGGACAGCAGGCCCTTTGCCTGCGAGCTTGGAGCATGATTGTGGTGCAGTGCTGCCCCAAAGATTGCAGGGGCTAGCACTGGCTTAAACTGTACTTTTTCTTGATCCTGTTGCCCCAGACATTAAGGGATGAGCAAGCAACCATATTGCCCCCCTGCAGGTGCATGGATCCTGAGCAGGCGCAGTGGCAACAGCCAACATTGTGTGTGGGTCCTCCCAGAAGAATGATGTTAAAGTCAAATGCCTTTCAGCTGGCAAGGAATAAGCCCTTTACATGGAGGGAGCACAGAGCATGCTGAAAGTCCCACAGAGTAAAGCATTCTTTAGTGAAGTGGATATACAAGAGTAGCAGCTTCATGCACTTAACTCTGCAGGGTAGGGCAGTGTGGAGGAATCCTACTGAGATCTGCTGAGGCTCTTTTAGTGGCATGAAAGCTTATCCCATTGACTTTGTTTTCCCAAGTGAGTGGTACTATTGTTGAGACTGGAAGTTGAACTGGGGAGGCACATAGCTGAGGAGTACTGCATGATAAGATTGCTTTTCAAGGTTGGCAAAAGCTCAGGATATATATGAAGTATCCACGAAGTTGCTTCCCATAATAGAGGATTCTTGTTAGAAAGTGGTCAGGTTTTTTGCAGGACATCTTAGTCAAGAGACTTGTAGAGCAGAGAGAAGTTTACTTTCAGTTTGGTTAAGACCACCCAAGTTGAGCCTTGCTTGGTCCAGATGCTTGAGGAATGTCTTGACCTAATGGGAATTATTGTCATTTGAGGACATTAATGAATAATAGGAAGGACCTATTTTGACCCCTTCTTTCTCCGTAGATGCAGATTCACAGACTCTGAACCTGGTTCAGAATCTGAGCTGAATATCCAGAAAACTCATGCAAAGTAACATGAACTTGACCATCTTTGATTTCACATGCAGGTGATGCCATAAGGCAACCAACTGCCAAGGGTAAAATATTCATTGCAATGGCAAGACCCAGTTTATTATGAAGAGCAAATTAGGAAATGAAAGACTTACTGAGTAGAAGATCAGATGACAGAGTCAGACTTGGAAGATGATTCAGGGCATTGGAGGACACCGAGCCTGGGGTTTCCATCAGAGCAGGGAGTGCTCTTTGGACTTGACAGGAGCAAGACGGGTGACTAAAGTGGAAACCAGGCAGTGGTTCATGCTGATAACTGCTGCTTAAAGTTGCACTGTATCCTGGCACCCTGATCGATGTCAGTCATTGAGTAGCAGGTCTGTGAAATCTACCAGTTGGGGGCGGTGTGAGTTGGAATTTAGTTTAGTTTGTATCTTCCTGAGTGTCCTGGTGGCTGCTTGAAAGAGCCATTTCTGGTCATTTATCTCTTTTAGAACCCTGAAAAATTGTGGGAGCATGGGCAGCAAGTCCCTGGTACATGACCCTAGTGATTTATTTGTAATTGCAAGGATTTTAAATCTTTCAGCATGAAGCTTATGTCTTGGGTCAAGTCTAGACAGTAAACTTAATGTGCTTAGTATTGGCACACTCAAGTACATCGTGCTGCTCTTTGCCAGCTGTCCACTATGGCTTGTAGGCTCTCATAAAACAAGGGCAAGCTTGTCATTTGTCCAAGTCAGTAACTTTTTCAATTCCTATTTAATTGCATTTTTCATTGTAACGTATGAAAAGTATTTAGTCTGGGGTCAGGACTATGAGCCAGGAAGTCTTAGTTCAGACTGCAGCCCTAAAACTTCCATCTTTAAGTTTGGACAAGCTTCTGTACCCAGGGCCATCCCTGGCGGGATGCGAATCAGGACGATCACCCCGGGCCCCGTGCTTTGGGGGCTCTGCAGAGTGATGCCAGCAGCGGCTTCTTCGGGTCTGGGGCCTGGATCGGAGCAGGGGTGGGGGTGGGGCCCTGCTTGGTCTGATTTGCTCCGGGCTCTGCACCTTGCTCGGGTCAGATCTGTTTGTACCTTCCTATTCTACTTCCCCTGATTGTAAGTGGGGATAATTCTCTTGCAAATGGATATAGTGAGGATCAGTTACAGTTCATACAATGTTTTGCAGATACCTAGTGCTATGTAAGAGTTTTATTTATATATATAACTTTCCTGATAGATTGGATTGTCAGTCTTTTCTATTTGTTCAGTAATGGATTCTCCGTTTAACTTTTGGAGATGTTTCTGTAGCCACCTGTTTTGGTCTTTAAATATAAAACTTGGGGGAAAAAACAGTAGTGATAGCAGCAAATTTTGCTTTGCTCTCATCTCTCATGACAGGACAGTGGGTTTTTTTGCTCAAGTCCAACAAATAATGTTATGGGTGGTTTTTTTAACTATTAATGAACTTTTTTTTTTTTTTTAAAGGAAGACAGCTCTCTTTTTCCTATTCCTTTCATTGCCACCATCCAGAACTCCCAAATGAAGGTGATCCAGGTGGCTGGGGAGAGCTGAACATTTCCTCCTTTCTCCAGGCTCTGAGAACATACCAGTCAGTCCTGACAGACTTGCCAGCACACGTGCTGCATCAGTCAAGGGTATAAAGAGGTGTGATCCTTTTCTAGATGCAGGTACCTGATAAAGACTCTAATGCAGATGTAGTTGTACTGGCCAATCTGCATTTTTGCTGGTCTAGCTGGTTTCTTACAGGTGGAGGGCAGGGTATAGGACTGGAATAAACTGTGTCAAAATCCCAGTTCTGTCCATGCTAGGAGCACCCTTCCAAAATGCTCTGTCAGTCTTCCTAAATCAACAAAATACTGCTAGAGTAGATGTGGCTTTATTTCTGAGCCTTGCTGACTTTCGAGGGAGGTGTATGCTGTCAGGGCTGCTCCTCCTATTTGTACTGGGTCCAGAAGCAATGTAACACTACTCTAGCATGAAGTATCACTTGGAACTAGGTAGGATTTAAGTGAATTGCTATATCCCTAAAATACAGCCAGGACGATTAGCATATTCCTATATTTTGTTTTTTTTCTCAGTGAATTGAGTTCTAAATTGTACCACTATGATTACACACTTAAATAACTGATTAAAAAATAGCAAGCAAGGAACCTGTACTTAAATCTTTTATTTTAGCTGTTTTGCTTGGGTATTATCCCCTTTTTACAGATGGACAAAACTACCTCCTTTGTGAAATGCTTAATGTTTGGCAGAAAAGAACAGTGTAAGAGCTGGGTGGTATTACTGTATATTGAGGGTTCTCAATCTGTACTGTGCCTATCAGCCACTTTCTTGCATAGTCCCAAAGTAGTGTGGTGGGTATATTGAACACCAAATGCTATTCTTTACCTAAACACCTTACTGGCACCATTGTGGTCTGGAATTGTTATTGCTCTATCCTCCTCCCGTTGCCATCATATAAAATTCAAGTGAGTTCAGTCCCTTGGCCTCCTGCTCCTGCATCTGCAGCCTATGGTCCTTCACTGTGCTCTCCAGCCACCTTTTCTGGGTTTCTGCCTCTACAACCGTGCTTGTCCTCTGGTCCTCTATGGAAAGTTCTGACTTCTTCACTAGTCATACTACAACTACATACAACAAGGTTTTTAAGCCTTCCTCAGAGGCATTGGGTGTTAGCTGCGGCCTCGGCTATAGTGACTTTGGGGTGTGCCAATGCACTTCATGGGACCAAAGCCAGAGGCTCCTGGCTAGAGGGTCTTGCCCCTCTGTTCAGGATTAGATCAACTGCCATATTTGGGGTCAAGAAGGAATTTTACCCCATGGCCAGAGTGGTATGGACTGTGGGGTTTTTTGTCTTCCTTTGTAGCAGAGTGCGTGGCCCTTTACCCAGGATCTCTTGAATGTACATTGACAGCATTTCATAGAAGCAGTATGTTGGCTACTGTGGTTTCCCTGATTTACCTATGGCAGGTTAGAGTGTTAAGCCTGTGTTGTCAGAGTTGACAGTAATCTTATATAAAGTTGAGATTATGGTTTGGATAGGGATGATCCTACCTCAGGCAGGGGGTGGGACTAGATGAGCTCTGGAGGTCAGCCTTATGATTCTAGGAACTGTCTTTTTTTTTTCTTGGCTCTTATAGTCCATAGTATGGGAGAGGTCCCAGGTCCCATAGCCTTAAAGGGCTATCTGTTCTTTAGTGCTACCCCAGCACTTCAGTAGTGGGGAAGGAGCTTTGTTTTATATATAGCCTTGTTATTGAAGGTTAGTTCTTAGTGACTGGCAACCATTAAAATGTGGTGACTTGCAACAAAATACTAAATTTGGTACTTTTGTTTTTAATATAATTAATTTTGCTTAAATAGACCTTTAACATTTATTCTGTTACTTAAAAGGTTAATAGCTGCTTGTGATCTGTGTCAAGCTACATGTGAGTGGAAATTGAAATTCTGTTATAATGCAAGCAAATGCCACTTTGTTTAACTATTTAAACACCTTATGGATGTGAAAGAAGAAAAGTTTCTCAAAATATGTTTTAAAATTAAAACTCATTGTTTTAAACAAAGTATTATATGTAGTTACTGAATTGGAATTATGATGTTTTGTTGATTGTCTTTTGGGATTTAAGAACTATTAGATCTTTTGAGAGTGGTTAGATATTCAAATAGATTCTATTACAGATGTTTCACTAATGTCCTTGAGTTGAAATGTAGCTCTTTCTACAGGGTATAACGTAGGTTTTTTTAGAATTTTTCAGCAATCTTTTTGCCCTAAAAATATCCTGGTATGTCAGTCTGTTTGAATTTGTAGTAAGGACTTAAATGTATTCCATGAGAGCAGAAAATACTTTGGACTTCATTGTGTTACAGTGCTTGTGCATTGTGTGTTTGAAGCATATTTATATGATAAGCTGCCTTGAAAACTTACCGTTAACAAGAGATACAGTAATACAATGCTAAGTTAAACTAAACATAAGATTTTTAGCTACTTTCCAAACAACACACAAGCTGTTTAAGTGTAAAATAGAAACACAACCTCCAGCTGAAACTGAAACATCACATGATATTATCAGTAACATTAATAGCTTCAATACTGGCTTTCAGAAAGATGAATGCTAAAGCAAAGCAAAGGCATTTAATTTTGAAATGATATGTAACTGGAGTCCATATTGGTGGCTTGTTACTGAGCAGATATTATACGAAGTGTAAAAATTAGGAAAAAAACCCCAAAATAATATTACCTTTGCTGCAGCTCTACTTATGAAGCTGAGGAGGGGGACAGTGGTGGTTTTTGCTCTGTATTAACTTCTGGCAAAATCCCTGGCTGTAGTGTGTACTCTCCAGCCCCCTTTCCCACTGCAACATGATTGCAACAGACTGCCCAGAGAGGAAGCAGAATCTCCATCCTTGGATGTTTTTAAGATTGGTTTAAGCAAACACTTGGCTGGGATGATTTAGGGATGAACCTGCCTTGAGCAGGGGCGGGGGTTGGATTAGATGGTCCCTAAAGTCCCTTCCAGCCCTACATTTCTGTGCTGCATTGTGGGAGTAACGGAGCACAGCAGCATCTGGGCCATCTCTTTTGTGCCTTTATACGTATGCAGGCAAATATCTCGTAAAGAAAGAAGGTTTATATTACCTCTATATCTGATACTGGTATGACCACTGTTTGGAATATTGTCTAGTTCTGGTGTCAACCGTTCCAGGAAGATTGTGGTAATTGGAGAGGATTCAGAGAAAAGTCACAAGAACGATTAACAACTTGGTAATTGTGCTTTAACTTGAAAGATTTGAGGAACTGAGTCTGTTCAGATTAGATTAATAAAGAGAAGATTGAGCATTGAATTGATTACAAACTAAACACCTACATTGGGCAGGGAGAGAGGGGGAGTAGGAAGAAATTTTTTGGAAGAAAGTTCTTGCGTCTAGCAGACCAAGATAGAAAACAAACTGAATGGCCAGAAGCTTGAGAGAAAACACTTTTCAAAGTAGAAATAAAATGGTAGTCTGTAACAGTGAGGTTAATTAAATGCTGAACAAACCTACCAAAGATTGTGGCAGTTGCTCCTAGCCCTGTCCCGTGTGGCCAGAGAAAAGCCCATCTCCATCCTCTCTGTAATTGCCCTTCAGGTATTTGAAGACTGTTATCAAATCCTCCCTCAGTCGTCTTTTCTTCAGACAAAAATAATCTTAGTTCTTTCAGCAGTAGTAGTATTTGGTGCTCCCAGTTTAGAGGTGCACTGATACATTGGTCCAATAGCAGATTGGCACTGATATAAAGACAATTGACTGTAGTGGAAATTGGCCTGATCTGGCTGCTAATGTGGCCAATAAATGGCCCGTGCATGCACGCAGACTCAGCACAGTACGTAGCTGACGAGGAGCGCAGCCTGGGAACATGGAGAGCTGCTTTCAGCTGATACATCGGTTGTGGTGGAAGGGGCATGGGGGAGGCAGATCAAGGCCCCTATGGTGAGGGAGGGCTAGGGTAGGTGCTGCCCAGCTGGGGCGGGGTGGGGTGCAGGACAGAGCCGCACCTCATCCGGGTGGGGGGGAGCAGCTCCCGCTGCTGCATGCACCCTGAGCACGGGGGGCGGGGGTGCATGTGCCCCCTGGATCTGCGTGCAGGGCTGAGGCTGTGCCAGGCTCTTCCCAGTGGGGGCTGGGCCAGGCTGTGCTCGGGGCAGGGTGGGGCAGGTGGCAGCACTGGAAGGAGGGTTGGGTGGGGGCTATGGCGAATATGGGGCAGAGGGCTGCAGCCCCTCCCAGTGCTGCCACCACCTGCCCCAAGCGCAGTCTGGCCCAGCCCCTGCCGGGAAAAGCCTGCCCCAGCCCGCAGCTGCAGCCTGCCCTGCCCTGCGCAGATCTGGGAGCACATGTCCCCCCTGTCCTCCAGGGCTGTGCACAGCAGTGGGAGCCACCCCCTCTCTCTGCCCTCCTGGATGAGCCGTGGCTCTGTCCTACACCCTGTCCCAACCCAGCTGGGCAGTACCTGCCCCATCCCCACTTTCTTCCTCACCGCGGGGGCTTTGATCTATTCCCCCCATGCCCCTTCCCTTCCACCACAACAGACTTACCAGCTGGACACTGCTCTTCAAGCTGCCAGGCTATGTATTGGAAATCAGATCGGGATTGGCTGATATGCCTCCTTAAAAATTGGCTATCAGTATTGGCCCCAAAAATCTCTATCGGTGCACCCCTACTCCTAACTTTTTTAATGTGACATATCTTTACATTTTTCTTGCTCTGAAAAAATAAATGTGACTGACCTTTTTCAGTGCTCTTTCACTTTCTGCATTTCACTTATGGTTGAGAATGAACTGATCACTTTGAGTTTCATTCATTTGCAGCATGTTACAGTAAGTCTAGAGAATAATAACCCTCACCCCATAGTCGGGATTGCCTTCTTTCAGCCCCCCCCCCCCCCCCCCCTTTTTTTTTTTTTTCCTTGAGATTGTCCCTTTATTTTTTTTAAAATAATACCTTATTAAAACTTGGGTTGAGAACTTGCAGTTTTCTTGAAGGCCAGGCACCCATTGGCATCAGTGGGAGTTCTGCTTGTAACTCTATGGCCCATCTCTGTAAGGGTCAGTTCTCTGTGTTTCCTTATACTGGTTGGGTTTTGTCCTTGTAGCAAATGTGAGATGATGATTTGCAGATTCTGTTGTAGCATGGGATAAAGGGCACACTAAATGTTGAAGTGAACTTTTAGAGCAATTTAACACAGGTTTTTCCATTATTTTTTTCCTTTCAGCCTCCAAAGCTGTGGACTGCCTTTTGGATTCCAAATGGGCAAAAGCCAAGAAGGGAGAGGAAGCCTTATTTACAACTCGAGAGTCTATTGTTGAGTATTGCAATAGGTATGCCTTTCCAGTCCTAATAGTCTTAACTACTAACACTTTCTAAAGGGCCTTTGTTACTTAGGAGATTACCCTTTGAAAAGAAGACTTAAGTACTTTTGAAAAACATTATGCTGTTGCATATGAATCTGTTACTTCAATAGAGTTCCTGGGCCAGCATACCTTTGTTATAGGTTACAAAAAACATCTGTTTTGGTGTTATACCAGTAGCACATAAATAATGTAATTTCATAACTTCGATTATACTCAGTAACACTTACAAGAGCTCACTGTGTAGCTGTTAAAAATCATAGTGCCTCCAGCTGTAATCAGTGGTGACTGTGCCACAGGAATAAAAAGGCAGCATTGTTATAAAAAAAGGACAATGGTAAAAGTCAAAGGAATGTAAATTTATCCCAGTTCCACAGGACGTTTAATGTACTTATCTAATAGAATAATTCTTTCAAAAGACTACTTCTGGCACTGCTCCAAAGGTCTGGGCTCTTAAACTCACAAAGCTCTGGCAGCAGAACTTCACTAAAGAGCACACTGGCCATATCCAAGGATAGCTTAGATGGATAGTAGGTTATTATTTTATGCCTTGGAAGAATGAAACATACCTTCTATAAAAGACCAAAGTTGGAAAACTTTTAACACCCCTTGTTAATCTTCATATGATTGTCCACATGGATTCCACAGGGTGTCTGTGTGTACAAGACTGGATGCTTTGGGCCATTACTGTCATTTGAGGGTATGCTTGAGTCCCTTCGCCCAAGGGCATAAATGGTGGAGCTAGCCACAGTGTCTTTCTGCTTCTCTGCAATTGTTGGAGTTTGTGATTAGTCAGTTAATTCTGTTTCCCAGTTGTCTTCGAAGATGAGTGTGAAGGAGAGTATTTTGCTAGTTTTTCTTATCCAGTAAATCGGAACCTCTCAGCCTCCTTCCCTAGGATTAAAAATTGTGCCATTGTGGCCAAAGCTGTCTTTCTGGGATTTGTCATTCCCCTCCTGAAGTGTGTTTAAGTGCCGCCTTTGTTCAGTGAAGGACACGTCCCTGTTTCGCCATCTGCCTCTTTTTTTTTTTTTCTGAGCAGACTTAAAAGGCAAAAGATGCTTGCCTATAGTTGGCACTCTTTATGAAAACTTCCTCCTTGCTTTCCTTTCGATTTACATCTGCTATAATTCAGCCCTGAGTTTGAGGGCCAACACATCTATGTGATCCTACCTATCTGCTTCAATCCAACTGTCAAAGGATAGGAAAGGAGCATTGTCTAGTGATAAGCAGAGATATACAAGTCTTCCTTTCCCAGACAATAGGAACTGTGAGAGACAAGAGCCGATTTGTATCTTTGGCTCATCTGAAGCTCAACAGCTGAAAAGCATCCAGTGGCCAAAAGTGGGTCCTTGGATGTATTTCTGGTATTGAGAGAAACAGTGTGACCTAAATTTCCCTTGCTGCAGTTTAAAGCCATGACCTCTTGTCATGACCCCCATGGATAATATGTCATCCTTCCAGGTTAAATTATCCCACTTCTAGTCAATTCTTGCGTGTCATGTTTGCAAGATGTCTAATCACTTTTGTTTTCCTCTGGACCTATCTATTCCAATCCCACTAGAAGTCTTTTTCTCATTTAAACTGATGGAAGTTTGTTGGTCAGGTATGTGAGGGAGTGCGTCTTTCCCTCTTCTGCTTTTTACCAAGTCTTAGACAGATGCCTCTCTTCAGGAGGTGAGTTGAGACGCATCTAGATCACCTTTGAATTCATGGCCTATGATCTCCTTAGGAAGTTTACTGCACATAAAACATTCTGGAACTGGGAGCGAGGTACCTGGCTTGTAAGCATTTCTATCTCTGTTCCAGAGATCCAAAGTCCAGGTGCTGATAGACAGCATTACAGCTGTGTGTTATGTCAACAGACAAGGAGGAACATTCAGTTTCCAAGCTGGTGTATTCATCACTGGATCATGTGGCTGGTTCTGTACTTTCCACGTGGTCAGACGTTCTACCAGATCACTTCAGATAACCAGTTTTTGTACAAACATGAATGCCCTGTCAAGGACCCAGTGTTGCAGAACATCATTTGCAAGTGGGGATAATTATGAATAAATCTGTTTTTTCCAGAAGCAACTGGCTCCATTCTGGGGTCCCTTTCAATACTTTTCACATGCCCTGTATACTAAGACTGATGAATACTTTCCTTCCAAACTCCATGGTGCAGAGCCAGGATATAGGATCAATTGTCACAGCTCTTTGCTGGATGAGTATTTGTCAGGGATAGTTTAGAGATAACACAACCTGCATTCATGCAAGGGCTTGGACTAGATGACACTTGAGGTTCCTTCCTCCCAATTTTAGGATTTTTTTTTTGCTAGCCCTAGCATAGTATTCAGATTTGCTAAACCTCTCAGTGCAGTATGTTCTTTCTCTTGCCTGTTCTGTAGAATATAATCTGACAGAACAATACTCAGATCCTACACAAGTATCAAGCCACATTAAATCTGACATATGCCAAAAGAAGTTGTTTAGCTAAGTTGATCATGTCCTGCTCCAAAGTAGGAGGTCTCCTGAGGTATTAAGCTAAAGGACATTTTCTAGTCAGCCTCTTGGCACTGACCATCTATGTCATCAACACCCATTTCATCAATATTTTGACTACTTACTAGCACTGGAACAATCTGGACTTGATACCATCTGCACATCATATCTGTCCAGAGCCTGTCTTTTTTTAGAGTAGTTAGATTCCTTAAGGGATCCTGATTAATGTGTCTTCTTTGGAACCCTCTACCTCTTGGTACCTCGGTATGGTATTGAGTTTGACAGGTCCACATATTAAACCTTTAAGAACTTGTGCCTATACCACCTATCAGCAAAAGCTGCATTGTTGGTAAAAACTGTCCTCTGTGTAGTGTTTTAGGACCAAGTCATTTCCAGATCTCATGCCAGATTTCTATCAGAGCAGTTCTAGAGTTCCATCAATCTTGGGAGAAGCTGAACAGGATGTAGTAAGGGTTTAATCATATTACCCTGTCATAATAAAATAATTCAGGAACACGTCTGAGAGGGTTACAAGTTGGTAATATCCTCTGAGGCAATCACAATTGGTTTCCCACAGTGTAAGGCAGGGGTGGGCAAAATGTAGCCTGCGGGCTAGATCTAGCACACCAAGGGATTCTGTCTGACCCACAGCAGGTCCCTCTGCTCCACCTGGCCCAGGCGCAGGGGGCACCCCAGGCCATGGTCTGTGCAGCCAGTCCCATTGCCTCCAGCTGTGCAGCAGCCAGACTCTGCTTCCCAGCAGCCCCCACAATAGCAGCAACTTACAGCTGTTGCCACTAGCATCTCTGCCACTGCCTGGGCACCCCAGCCTGTCTGTCCCACACTTGCTTCCAGGAGTCCTAGACAGAGCAGGTGGACGAAGTCTCGCTGGAGACCAGCCAGGACTCTTGTGGGTAGGGCGTGCTCAGCCGGGCTAGTGGGATGGGGCCATGGGTGGGTGGGGAGCAGCGTCCAGGAGCAGGATACGCAGAGGCTGGGGCCAGGATTGTGGGGTGGTGACAGCACAGGGCTGGGATCTGGGGCCTGGGGCCCAGGACAGAGCCACAATGTGACCTTCCATCAAACTTCTGCTTGTCATGGAACAGACTGGCTGAGTGTGCTCCCATGGTTGTGAGCCCATCTGGGGTCAACCTGCAGTTCTGACCATACAGCTTGACGATTCATTTGCTTCTGTTATTTCCTTCTACTGTGGAGAATGCTGCCATTAACTTTAAAGACATTTCTGGAATGGAAATGTATCAAAGAAAATGATTAAACAATAGGCCTGATTTTTTTTTTTTTTTTTTTTTTTTTTTTTTTAAATCAGATTTTTCCAATGTCTTAGAAGTTGCAGTCATTTGTACCTGTGCAAAATGCTGACAAACCCGAGGTACCTATGCGAAAACCTGACAACCTCCACCCCCCCTCCACTTTGTAAAGATGTTTACATAAAGTGCAAGACAAGTGGGTGATGATTCCTGCT
>NW_005841911.1:3939560-3971607 GCF_000455745.1 Alligator sinensis
CTGCTGAGGGTGACTCTTTCAGCTACTCTGTTGCACATATCTAACAACATAACTATGTTTTAAATGCAGCTGTTCCAAAGCACTTATATGTATAACCTCATTTATTGTAAGGCTTCTTAAGAAACAGTTCTTTCACCGAGCACTAAAAGTGATGAAAATGAAGCCTGATAAGGACATCAAGAAAGAAAAAGAAAAAGGAAAGGCTGAGAGTGGGAAAGAGGATGAAAAAAAGATCAAGAAGGAAAGTGGCAAAGATGAAAAAACTAAGAAGGAGAAAGAGAAGGAAAAGAAAAAGGAAGGGGAGAAAGAAGAGTGCAAAAAGGTAAGTGCAACCCACAAAAGGAAAAAAAAACTGAATTTCATTAAAATGCTCTTAGTTTCTATTTCCCATATCTAATTCTAATTTGTTCAGCTGGAACAAACTGTGCCAAATAAAATATACTTGCCTTAGCCAAGTATATTCTAGCATCTGCTTGTATATAACAAAGTGCATCAATTTGTGCACAGCTCCATATTTAGAAGTCTCATTTTGAAATTTTGGCTGGTATTTAAGAGTGCTTCTGTAGCAGTATTATTGTTGTTGTTGTTGTTCAGCATTTTTAAACAGCTTTAATGGTGGGTCATTTCAGTGTTCAAAACATGGCCTGCATTATTAAAAGCTTTTATAAAATTGACATAGTTTGTATATGTAATTTCAAAATTCCTAACTTCTATATTACTGCACACTAAACTTCAAATTAGGATTAAATACCTCAGGTGGGTCCTGATCGTCTCGAAGTATTGCACTACTATTAAAGGAGTTTTATAATAATATTGGAATGGACACTTTGTAGTGTCAGCCCAAAGACCAAAGATTGAACTGATGTAAAGCAGATGTTTTAGGCACCTGACTTATGCATCAGATCTGTGTCCTCTTAAGTGGAAGTGATGGCACTTATATTGAACAAGCCAACTTTTAATGAAAAAAATAATACCCCTAAACCATCTAGCTCTTGTGTTTATGAACACACAAAGGGCAGAAGGAGTTTTGGTTCTAAAGAAAAATCTAACTTTCTCACTGAGGGATGGACTTGCCAGTAAGTTGAAGAATACATAATAAATGTAAAACACCTCCTTGGAGGCTGACATCAGCTCCAAAGCAGAGCAGCTTGAAACCCTCTGGGTCAAACTCAGGGTGGAGAGTGTGGTGAGAGAGACCTAACTGTAGGTGTGTACTACAGACCACCAAAGCAGGAGGAGGAGCTCAGTTTGGAGTTGACTGAGAACTGGCAGAAGCCATGCACGTACGGGATATGGTTGTCATGGGTGGTTTCAATTACCCAGACATCTCTTGGGAGGAACACTCAGCTAAGTCAGATCAGTTGCGTTGCTTCCTGACCTGTATCAAAGAGCTCTATCTGACTTAGGAAGTACACAGGCCAACGAGAGGTAATGCGCTCTTAAACTTGGTCTTGGCCAAAGGGGATGATCTGTTGAGCGACTTGAATATAGAGGGTAGCCTGGGCGACAGCAACCACAAAACCATCATATTCACTGTCCATCGCAAGCAGGCAAGTCAGCTAGCAGGGTTGAAGTTTTGGACTTCAAAAAAGTGAATTTCAGCAGGCTCAGAGTAATAGCAGGGAAGTGCTGTGGGACCAGGGACTGAAGGTGAAAGGAGCGCATGAAGAGTGGTCGTTCCTCAAGGACACATTCTTCGATGCACAAAAGAAGCCCATTCCCATGCAGAGGAAAGGTAGCAGAAGGGCTGGTAAGCCCTCTTGGCTTAACAGGGATATCATAGTCCTCTTGAAAAAGAAGAAAGGCATACAAACAAGGGAAGCTTGGGACGGTTCCCAAGGAGAACTATACAACAATGGCCTGCACTTGTAGGGAGCAGATTAGAAAGGCTTAGGCGGCAACTAAATTTAAACTAAACTAGCAACAGAAATCCAAGACAATAGGAAGTCATAGTTTCATAGCTGGTAGGGTCAGAAGGGACCTAAGCAGATCATCTAGTCCAACCCCCTGCCATGGGCAGGAAAGGATGCTGGGGTCAAATGACCCCAGCTAGGTGGCTGTCTAGCCTCCTTTTGAAGACCCCCAGGGTAGGGGCAAGCACCACTTCCCTTGGAAGTTGGTTCCAGGTCCTAGCCACCCTGACAGTGAAGTAGTGCCTCCTGATATAATAAGTCCTTCTTTAGGCATGTAGGGAACAGGAGGAAAACAAATGGAAGTGTGGGGCCACTGCCTAACAACTCAGGACAGCTAGTTACTGACACTCAGGAGAAAACTGAATTCCTGAATGACTACTTTGCTTTGGTATTTCACCAGACTAAGGGGAAAATCATATTACATAAGGTTCAGAATGGGCATGGTGGGAATGACTGCCTTTCTACTGTTGACATTAAGATGGTGCGTGATCAGTTAGAAAAGTTAGACATTTGTAAGTCAGCAGGACCAGATGAACTTCATTCAAGAGTGCTGAAGGAGCTGGCCAAAGTTATCATGGGACCTCTGGTGAAACCCTTCCAAGCTAAGATGCACAATTAGGTACAGCTGCAGTTAGTTCCCTTAATTTTGTGTTTTAGAAGGTAGTAATCATTAAGGTACAGTTACAATTCCCTTAATTATCACTGCTCAAGAAAGAGGCAGAAAACATATATATCTACTATATCTTTCCTTTGAATAATTTAAGGGCTTTAATTTTCAAGATTGTGAATCCAAGACCTTTCCCAGTCTCTAGTTTGCTTGTTAGTATCCCTGTTGTTTTACGATTGCTATTTGTTCTTAGGAGGAGACCCCAGGGACACCCAAGAAAAAGGAAACAAAGAGGAAATTTAAACTTGAGCCACATGAAGATCAAGTTTTCCTGGATGGAAATGAGGTGAGGTTTCTAGTTATTTCCTATGTTTATTGTCATTATACTGGTCACAGGTGACAAAATACTCAGGTTACTGGGTTTCTCTGGAGTGATTTATCCTTGTTTTGTTGCTAAAAGGAATGGTGGGTGGGAACTTGTTGGCCTTTCTTGATGCAGTTTTTAAATAACAAAGAAGATTGTCACAGGGGAGGTGGCTGCCATGGAGAGGCCACGTGGCCTCAAGATGAAAGCATACAACTTGGAACCAAGTACTCCTGAATTCTTATGTCATCTTGCCCATCTTATTTGTGTGGCTTCAAGCGAGTCACTTAACCTCTCTGTGTTCCACTTGCCTCTTCTGTAAAACACATAATTTACTTCTCTAACAATGCCGTAGCATCAGGGCTCCTATTCTTATACCTATAACTTGAGACAAGTGGAAATTCCTATACTTCTTGGTGATTTTGCCCCTTTATAGAGAGAGGTGCTTCTCATGCAGAGACCAAATACGCTGTAATTGATGCAGCTGATTCTTGCCAATCCTGCAGATTATATATCGTATTTCACCCTTCCCTTCACAAAATTGGTGAGTACCTAAAATAGTAGGTATGTATATGAGAATTGTATCCAGTGTATATAACAAATCTATAGGTCATGTGAGCAGGCTAACGCAGCCACTAAAAATGCAGCAAGTTCCACTTACCCAACCTTTTCCACACACAGCTGTATGGCAGGATGAACACACCCAGAGGAGCAGGAATTACAGACGTTGTCCTTCTTGGTTTTTGTTGATAATTTGACTTGTTAATTCTCCATGCAAAACTAGCTATGCCAGACTTGGCGGTGTCCCAATGTATTCAGGACTCTGTTTTCAAATCCTTTGTTGTTAGAACTCTAAAGAACTTTCCTAGTCGACCAGCATCAGTTAGGCCCACATATGGCTCAGCTCTTTGCAGAACTAGCTGTGTGTAGAAGAACTGGTACTACTCATTGTACTGAGCTGTGTCACTGCAGAACTGTATTCTCTCTTCTCTTAAGGAGTCCTATTGGTCATCATGTTTTCAGCTGTAACAATGATGAGTTACTATTGTCAGGGACTACTAGTTTTGAATCTTCACAGCTGGCTGAAGGCTCCATATAGTTTCATTAACAATCATTAATCTTACTAGTTCAAAGAATTTCTACACTTGGCAAGAAGCTTTTTCTACAGGGATGGTAAATTCCTGATTCAGATGGACTGCATAGCTTCACCTAAACCTTTTGATATGGTGTGATACACCTCTGTAGAATTTGGATTATTCTTTTATCCAGTACACTAGATGCAGTTGCCATTTATCTACTCCCTGGCCTCGTTTTTTTTCATACAGTTGTCGTTTATCAAGGACTTCATCTTGCTGCCCATTTCCATGTTGTCTTGTGGATACCTCTTGACCCACAGAAATATATTTTGGAAACTTCAGTAGGCTTTTTTAGTGAAGGTTATGGCTTCATAAACATCTTGATTCGATGTTGTCTTTCACTTGTATGATTTGACAGTTCCAGAATGTTTATTTCCTCTTAAGTTCTCATGTTATATTTGCTTTTAGACAACGTTAGACAAAAATGTTTCAAAACAGATGCATCTACTAGTGGCTGAAAATGAGAGAAAACGACTTTGAGAGCTAGAAGTTCCTGCCCATCTCGTGCTAGAATTTCCCGTCCTAAGTAGAAATATACATCTCTCTACTAATATCAGATGGCCAAATGAAAGAAATTCTTTTGTCTGTTTCAGATGGTTGTTATAAGGATTAATGTTTGAAGAATTTTAAAATGTGGACGGATATATCACGTGCTTAAGTAAACTTTTAAGTAAAAGAACAGAAGCACCCATGAAGGGTGTGAATCTTATAATCTAGTAACAGTACTTCTCAGGTGCTGGAAGCTCCTAGCCTTCAACTGTACTTTACTGCACATCCAAGGTCTGGCAGTGGTATGAAATTAATTACTTCCATTTTATGTATCCTTTTTCAATAAAATGTACTTTTGCTGAGGCCTTTTGCTACCTGGGATAGAGTAAGATCAGTGTAATGCTGAAACAATCTGTTTAGCTTGAAGAGGTTCTAGTCACAAGACTGTCAGCATTATACAGCGAAGTACAGAGACTCTGGTTTAAAGAGTGACTCATATTATAGACCTATCATCATCTGTATTTTGTCACAGTGCTGACTTAGAGGGTAGAGTGGCACCAACTAAGTGAAAAGTAATACAGTATAAGAATATAGCAATAAAGATGCATACAGATGAGGTGGTAAATTTGAGAGATTTACCAGAGAACTTTGTCAGTTTTAACACACTTCTTATTTACAGGTGTATGTGTGGATCTATGACCCGGTTCATTTTAAAACATTTGCCATGGGACTTATACTTGGTAAGTTTAGAATGAATGTTTAACAAGTAGCTTGTTAGTGTAGATAACTACCAAACAAGCATATCTATTGCTCAGGGAATATGACGCGTGTGAAGCTTTTATTATTATTGATTGATACTTTGACCACAAATTCATACTGTTAAACTGGAATAAACTCCCTCCAGAGGTGGTGCAGTCATCTACCCTGGAGGTTTTCAAGAGGAGACTGGACAGTCACCTCACTGGGGTCACTTAATCCCAGTTGTTTTCCTGCCTAGAGTGGGAGGGTCTGGACCCCATGATCTGCAAGGTCCCTTCCAGCTCCTAACAATCTATGAATCTATGAACTTGCTTCAGTCACAATCGGGACTGTCGAAGCCTTGGTCCCTGATTCGATTTGGTGGAGATTCAGCCCGATTCAGTGGCCGAGTCTTCAAATCCGAATCTAAACAGGAGACCCTTTAATCTCTCTGAATCAAATTGGAACATTCCAAATCAATTCGGAAAGATTTGACAATTCGGATATAGATGCAGCTTTAAATGTTTTTCTACATACCTCAAGCTACCAGGTGGCTCATGAGTGCTGTGATGCTGGGGCGAATGGAGTGTCCCACAGGAGTGCAGGGGGCTCCCCAGCACGCTCAGTGGCAGACCCAGAAGCACTTCCGGTCCACTTCCGAGTCCGCTAGGAAGCGTGTGGGGGGGCCTCCCGCACACCCCACTGGCTTGGTGACTGGGTCTGGTGGGGCACCTGGGGTCCCCCCTGTGACCGATTGCTGACCTGGGGAGGGCACGGGGGGGGAGGCCCTCCTGCGCGCTCAGCGACAGACCCAGAAGTGGACCAGAACTACAACTGGTCCACTTCTGGGCTCACCACCGAGCACACAGGGGCGCCCCCCATGCTCCTGTGAGACACTCCATTCACCCCAGCATCGCAGCACTCATGAGCCGCCTGGTAGCTTGAGGTGTGTAGAAAAAACCTTTAAAGCTGTGTCTATGGCTGATTTGCTGATTCTCTGAATCAGCATTGAATCTTCAGATTTGGCTGAATCAAATTGGGGACAGTGATCCGAATCAACGACTGAAATCGCTCTTCCCAATCCAGGCCAAATCCGAATCAAATATGGCCCATTTCGCACACTCCGAGTCACAGTCCCTATGAGAGAGAAGTAAATGCATGCTATAAAAACGCACAATAATGGGGATCTCTTATTCTTACTAAACACAGATTAAATGTTTCTATACTTACCTAGGTCACACAGGCCTCTAACATGTACACTGCAGTTATGTAAAGCCAATTAATATATTGTGCAGTGCAGTACCCATTCAGGCACACACTAAAGAGCTGGCCAAAAGCAATAGTTTTAGGAAAATTTTAAGTTGTACTTGATAGCCATTCACCTTCCTTGCTTTTATTTATGCAGTTTGGACACAAATATTTGCAGGGTAAGCTAATTCTGCTGCTTGCACACCAATAACCTGTTTTTCATTAGATAGTACTGTGTACTGGAAGATTTTATTAAAGGTTAAGGCCTAAAAGGCACCTGCTGTCTAAGGTTAGAAATCCACATAAGAACCATTTTTGCTACTTGGTTTGGTGAGGATGTTTGTACATGTATGCAATCATGTAGATTTAATCAAACAGCCAGATAGCAGAAGCTGTATCCTTTGGGAGACTGCAGTAAGATTGAATGCCTCCTCCCCTCCCCTTCATTCTTCAGTTCATAGACTTTTATGCATATTCTTTAATATTTGTGCCTTGGCTATTTGTTTAAAAATATGCACATCCGAAGGCAAAGAGAGAGCCCAGTCTAGGTTTGTGAATGGCACTACAAAATGGCATTACTTGTTTTAAGTACTGTACAAAATTAATATAGGCGACAACAATGTACCTTCACAGGCCTGTTGTTTTTAATCGGATATTCTGTTTTTCACTTTTCTTTCTTTTTGTGTTTAGTGATTGCTGTTATAGCTGCAACTCTGTTCCCCCTGTGGCCTGCAGAAATGCGAGTAGGGGTTTATTATCTCAGTGTAGGTGCAGGCTGTTTCGTGGCCAGTATTCTCCTTCTTGCTGTTGGTAAGTGTCTTTTTTTTTTTTTTGTAAATCAGTAGATGTTGGTTATAAAAAGCAGGCAGAAACATGGGCTAAAATTCCAAGTGCCTAACTTGTCACGAGCTTCAGTCCCGTTAACTTTCAGTTACTTCTGAAAATCCTACTCTTAGTATCTAAAATAACTGTACCCTAATCCTATGTGAATATTTCCTCAGTGGCCACTGTATGTCACTATTGTGCCATGGAAGTAAGGGCTGTGGATTGGAGTGTATACCTACCCTCTTTTATATAGTGCAGTTTCTTCCCCATGACAAAACTGCTGTGTCCCCTGGAGATGTTTGTTTCTATATGTGCATTGGATATTTCATGATGGTGCGTGCACTAGAGCTGCCCACATCTAAAGGCTAATGAAATGGGGAGCAAAGTAAACTGGACATGGGAAGCAGGGTCTTTTCATTGGAGGATAGTGACCATGATGGAAAGAAGCTTAAGAAACAAAGACGATGGAGAAGAAAGACTAATGTCTACAAACTAGAAGGTAGTGCTTGTGAGCCATGGAAGGCGTTTGTTGTCTCCTGAAAATCCAGTTCAGGGCAGAGGCTGAATCGCCTAACCTGGTAATAACTTACACACTCCTAGTATTACTTGCCGATGGCATTCCAAGGAAAGTAAAACTAGACGACACTCTCATTTAGGTGTGTAGTGACAGATTATTGCCAGATGTCTGTTTTGGCCTTGTGCCCTCCTTCCACGCAGACATGAAAGATGTCTCCTATGGAATGGCAGAGAACCAAAACGGGGGCGCTTGAAACGCAAGTAAAGCTGGGAATGTAACTAAATTATTAAGGACCAGGTAAATCAAAGTTGTGTATTTTAAGTTTCCTTCAGACTTGCACGGTGCATAGCAGAAGACAGCAATGTTTAAAACAGAACGGCAGGTGGAAAATGTGATTTAAAGAAAACTGCTGTCACTTTACAATACTTTACTGAGAGAGTTTCACACAACATAATAGAAAACAATTCTTGGCTAAGAACAAATTATTGCACCTTGCTATTGCAGGGAAAGACTTCCCTCTTACTGTTTCCAACACTTAGGATCCCAAAGTTAAAACGGACTTTTGTTAGCAGCATTTTATTATCCCTCTGGCCCGCTTCTTGATCACTGCCCCCAAGTCTTGCTGACTGACCCATCTCTCAAGCCCAGAATTTTGGTTGTTTAGATGTTTTTGCTGGTATCCTAATTTATTTCAAGTACAGGAATGAAGAAATAGTTTTATAAACACAGTTGTGATTTACATGATGTAAATATTTATACTATAAAATATTTGGACTTTCCCTTCTTACAGCTCGGTGCATTCTTTTCCTTATTATTTGGCTCATAACTGGAGGAAGACATCACTTCTGGTTCTTGCCAAATTTGACAGCAGACGTGGGTTTCATTGACTCCTTCAGGCCGCTGTATACACATGAATACAAAGGACCAAAAGCAGACTTAAAGAAAGAGGAGAAATTGGAGTCCAAAAAGCAGCCAAAATCTGACAGTGAGGAAAAATCAGATAGTGAGAAGAAGGAAGAGGAAGATGGAAGAGCTGAGGCAACAGGAAACTCAGGAACAGAAGGCTCAGGAGGAGAGCGGCATTCGGACACAGACAGTGATAGGCGGGAAGATGACCGGTCACAGCATAGTAGTGGAAATGGAAACGATTTTGAAATGATCACAAAAGAGGAACTTGAACAGCAAACAGATGAAGGTGACTGTGAAGAGGAGGAGGAGGAGGAGGAGGAGGAGGAAGAAAATAGGCCTTTGCATGAAAAATCATAACTCTCAGTAGTTTGAGGACTGAATATGTGCAAATGGTTGGATTTTCTTTGTTGGCTGATCTCCAAAATGTAAACGTATAGTAGCATTCTTTCAATTTGTTTGCTGAAATATACATGTTATCAAACAGTTTTATATCTAGTTCCCTCTTTTTTTTTTTTTTTTTTTTTAACCATTAACTTGATTACTTGGTACATTTATTAAATAATACATTTACAAAAGTTTTACAATCTGACAAGTTTTCTATCGATGTATAGATTGTCCAGGTAGTCCTCAAATACTGAAGAATATAGTTTCCTTAAAGGCATTTCCTGGTACTTTCATAATTGTTCCATAAGTTTAGGCGTCTCCAAATTGCTTTTGCAAAATGGTAAAAGTTGAATGACCAAAACTTCAGGTAGTTACTGGTATATTAATTTGATAGCTAGTTAGGTAAAGCACTTCTTTGTTTATGGCTTTCTTGATATTTTTCTTGATTTTCTTTTCCAGAAAATTGTAAGAGAAACTAGTTTTAGCAAAAAAACCCAACAAAAAAAACCAACTTTGAAGTATTTTGCTGGAGACCTACAAGTTGGTAGTACTGATTTTGACTTCAGTGTTTTATTTCTCCAAATCATGTGCCACCCACTTAAGAAATGCAAACTTCGTATATCTGGTTCAGAGAACGATGTCATCTCCAGCATGTGAAGGAAATAGCACGGTTTGGAAATCACGGCTGTTCTATTTTCCCCATCATAATATAAGAAAAAAGTGTATTCTGTACAGAATTTACAAATAAAACAAACCTTTTATTTTGACTGCTACTTAGAAGTTTTATCCCAAATTCAGTTTGTATGATTAAAGTCATTTCAGGGTGTATTTTCCAGAGAAGTGCAAGTCAGAAAGACCTCACAGACAGTGTATAGATATGCCCACAGGAGCTTTAGTTTCATGCCAGCATTCCATATATTTGAGTACAAGTGAACTAATCCTTATTGAATAAAAGCAAACAACTTAGATGTGTGTATGCCTTAATGTTAAAACCTTCTGTTTTCACAAACTGGAGTACTGTATTATCTGAGTAGGTATTGCTGTGAGAGAGTGTTCACCTGTTCAGAAGTACAGGTGGCAAAGCTAATACAAAAGCTGACTAAGACCAAATTGTTTTTCAAATCCTAAAGCAGTCTGAATGTGCTGTTTGTCTCATGCTTTCCTTATTTGCTAAAATGTTGGAGAACGCTGTGTCTAGTTTTAGAAGTATTAAAGAAGTTGAGGCTTGACATCATTCCTCTGAATCGCTGAAATAGTGAATACAGATTTAATTATTTCCTGAATCCACCAGGATGAATTAATGCTAGTTATTGCTTGCATTTTCAGTGTCTGACTTCCAGATCTCTCTTGCTTTTTTCCATTACAGTGTTTTGAAGTAAGATGTTAATTTTCGACTGTGCAAATATATGTTTTGTGTGTGCACATTTCACAGATGTGGTCTGATTTGCTTTTCACCTCTTCCAAATATTTATCGTATAAGGGAAACAGATTGAATCTGTTTTGTATTTTTTTTTTCCTATTGCGATGGCAGAAATCTTAACAATGCTTTTAAACTCACACTTGTGTTACTACTCTTTGCAAGGAATGACTTTAATAGAACCCTGTCATCATCATTTGGTACTTTTAAGATGTGCATATATAATGGTACAGTATGCTGGCTCAAAACCCTTCTCTCCACTTGCTTAAGTATTCAGCATGTTGCATTCAGCCAGAAATCCATTTCTTTTAGTTCACATCAGGAACTGAAGTGCAATCTGCAATGTAGAACAGTCTTCAGCCACTTCTGTAACATGTACCATTATCTGCTTACATGGCCACTATTGTAGCTTATGCAAAATGATACACACAACTTTTAGGCAGCTGAAACGACACTTATTATCATAAAAAGCACTTTCACTTCCTGTACCAAAGCCAGATCTTGCAGCTTTAATCAGGTAGCACTCCTGTTGACTTCAGTGAAAGTTAAAACTAGGTAAGGCTGTGAACTTTGGCTTAAATGTCTACTTTTTAAATGCTATTTGCACAACAGACTAAGAAAGTATCCTTTATGGTGTAATACAGATGTTGGAAGAGGGCTTTACTCTTGTATTTGGAAAGAATCTCAAAACCACTGATTCCTCATCTAACTTAACATGATTGCTAGTCACAGCTTAACAACAACAAAAGTCCAGCAGTGGGTCGTGGTCCAATTGTTTGGAACTCTCATAGTTGGAAACTTAGTGCAGTAAATTCTATTAGTATTTCCATGCTAAAATGAAATAACATCTTATTCAAACTATCTGATGATAAGCTCTAATCAGTCAAACAATAAAAGCTCCTTTTAGTCAAATTGCCACCTGCTATCTTTGCGGTGACCTGTATGAAATGAGCTAAAAGTATCAGTCCACTTCCCAGCAAGTGGGTATCTAGACCTCAAAACTTGTACCAACCTGGCAGTGCAGCTGTTATGCCTAGTCAACCTACACTGCACTCTAACCCTGAACTTTCAATGATCTACTATGACGCATCTTGACAGGCTAGGGTCAAGAAGAGGGTGCTGCTGGATGGTTCTCTGATTGTCTATCTAAGACTTCACTGTCTACTACTACAACATTGACACCTACAAAAATACTGACTTCATCCATGTATTCTAAAAATGATTTTATGGTTAGAAAATAGGAGATGAACAATTCTATAATTTAATATGCCAGCAATAACAAATTTTAGGAGGACATGAGGCATCCATTTGCAGACCAAAGGGGCAAGGTACAAATACTACAGACCTGTAAACAGTGAAGGTACTGAGCAACATTCAGTTTCATAGTTCGATAGTTTCTAGGGTTGGAAGGGACCTGAACAGATCATCAAGTCCGACCCCCCTGCCCTGGGCAGGAACGAGTGCTGGGATCATAGTACCCCAGCCAGATATCTATCCAACCTCCTTTTGAAGACCCAGTTCTCTTAAGTTATGTGGCTACTCTTAAATGAAAGTATTTTCAAGTTGCTTCTCCTTACTGGTTTTGACTTTAACTTACATACCTGTCTCTAGTAGGATGACTTTAATGGGAACAAGTATTTATATTTAGTGGAATATTATTTAAACAATTATTCTATTAAAATGTCCTTATTGCAATAAAATGTTAAGTGGTCTCATTTGATTTTTCTCCTACCATTTTGTATAATAAGCTTCAGTTTATTCTTTCCTGATTACTATTTTTATTTTATTCACAATAATGTGATTAACAACTATTTTTGCAGCTAAATCATTAACCTGTAAGCAAGGTGATATTTTTAGAAAAAAATAAAATGTAAGTCAATATTTTTCAGTGGTACAATATCTAAATCTGCTGTGGTCTGGGTGCAGTACAGACTAGCATTTTAAACCCAATCTTTCTGCTACTGGAGTAGTGGACTTAAGAATTTTTATGTCTCTCTCTGGCAAATTAGAAAAAATTAATCCTTCAGTTGGTCTACATATTTCCAGGTCAGTGCTACAGGCATCAATACAAATGCAATGGCATTGGTACACATGGTGCCCAAATGCCTGATTTCTAGTAAAGAGTTGTAATATTTACTAGGCAAGTTGGGGCTGTGACTTTTGCAATATGAAACCTTTTCCATGACAAACTTGTTAAACCAGTGAATAACAAGGACTCGAGCCTCTTCCAACTTCTGTTGGATGTCAACTAAAGTGGTATTAGGTCCACAGAGCATTAAGCAGCCTGAAGAATGAAAAGGGAGAGAGACTAAAAGAGGGAGAATGGTTTGATCAAACAAGACCCAGGTCAATTCTAATTTGTTTGAACCAGGAGCTGCCTCTTTCATCTACTCAGGAGAAAGGCTGGTAACAGAGATGCCTTGGGGATAAAGTGATGATGCGTCCCATTGTAAATATGTCCCAGGGATCCTGCCAATTGCTGTAAATGAACACTTTTGTTCTGTTTTCAGCCGGACTGCAGCAGCGGTGGTGGTCTTGAGGTAGAGGATAGCATAGGAGATTCCTAGTTGTCCATTATCCTGTTGTACCCCATAGCCCCGCAACCCTTATGGACCTAAATAACCTGCTCCATTTCACTATCTCAGTACCTAGTGTGCATTATAAGCACGTGTTCTCTTCCAGGCAGCTATGCTAGTGTCTGCTGTGAGGATGTGTTAAAAGTTGTCATGACTTTTCTAACTGAAGACACTTGTTGACACCTGCTCCTTCATTAAACAATCTCTCCTTTCTCCTCGTTGTTGCAGTGCAGTGTAACTTTCACCCTACTTCAGACATGAATGCATTTGAAGAGCATTCCAGAGGAATCATTCAGCATGAGAGACTGCATGAATACCATTCCTATCATTACTTTGGAAACCTTTAATCTCTAACTTTCTTTACATGCTTGTAAGTAGGACTCAATTCTGCTAAAGATCCATGCTGAGTAGTACCACTGCTTTCAGTACAGCTGAGAACTAAATCTTCGGATTTGACGTTTGTCAGCTTTGCTTCACAATTGTGTAGAAGACTGGTTGCAAAGCCTTGTTTTGCTTGGGGGACTGCATGTTTATTTTAGTGTTGTTTGTAATGCATCTTTACCACTTGGCTTATGTTTTACCCAAGAGCTTCATAGCTAATGCTTTTGATTTTATCATGTTTTATGAGCAATACTAGAAATTGTAGGAAGGACATTTTCATTAGAAGCAGACCACAGTTATGCAGTATCCAAATACCTTTGTTATACGATGTACTTTTTATTGTTCATAGAGAATATTGTAGAGTTCCTCCTTTCCACTGAGAACTGAAGCCTGTTGTGTATGCCAATCCTTATCTACCTGCCAGCATGCCATGGCCTTTTCAAAGAATGGTTGAACCTCTTATATTCATACAAAAAGGGATGGATTCTACTCAGAATTTTAGAGAAAGTGTGCTATACTGAATAAAGCAGAGGACTGAGAACCAGGCTCTGCAGCACCAGACTGGACACCGACTTGGTCTAGGATACTCATAAGGCAATTTATGGCCAGATTCCTCTGTGAGCCTGTCCGATGCTATAGAGAGTCAGAAGAGTTGTGCAGCTCTGACCAGATTGGATCTTGGTTCTTAATGTCTGCAAAATAATAATATAGTAGATGTTTACCTGCCTTGCAGAGTGAGAATGAGCAAGATCGTGGTTGTAGAACACAAAGTAATTAGACACTGAACTTTGACTTACAACTTCCAGCATAAAACATTGGATGTGCTTTCCTCCTGCTCTGTTTATTACTGATTCTGGTCAGGTGCTGTGGGAGGTTCATGAGGACAGCAGTATAAATTGGTGCAAGGCTGTGTTGAACACTAAAGGCTGTATTGCAGCCTTCTCATTTAGAAACATAAAAGCAGGACAAAGCAACCCTATCAGTGTAAATGAACTCTTAGACTGAGCAGCTGTTGAGTGTTTGCAATAGACTTCCTGGTAATGGCTGGTACAATTTCATTAGGACGTATTTTATTAAATAAAACATTGGCTGAATTTATTTGTAAATATAGCAACAGGTGCAGGGAAACAAAGGGCATATCTCCTGATTGTGTCGAGAAACAGTCCATTACTCCACTGGTTGATATGCTAGGCATAAGTTTTGCCATTGTGTATGTTTATGCTTTTAAATGAAAAATGACTATATAAACACAGAAGTCTTAATAAGTTTGGAAATAGGGCATTAAGGTCTGATGATAGCACCATACAAATAATTCTAGTGGGAGGTCAAGCAGAGACGGAATTGGTACTGTATACTTATTGATCATTTTTCTACCCTAGGTCAAAGTGCATTGCAAAGGTAGGTTGAGCATCATTTACCACCATCACCTAAAATGGAGAAACCCGGAAGGGTCTCAAGCCCAGATCCTCCTTGAAAGTAATTAATTTAGGACTAGATTTAGACTTAGGCACCAGCAAGCCAGGTGCTACATTTTACATCAATGGATAAATTACCAAAATGGTCCTAGGGACAGGCAGCAAAACCTAGGACTTTCCTCTCCCAACAGTGCCCCCTAACCACTAAGCTTACAGAACCATGGTCCCTCTCTTTGGCCCCAAGAATCCTGAATTCTTGGCTTCATAATAGTACAGCTACAGCAGGAGGAAAGGAGATCCCCTTGCCATCAGCCGGTCCATGGAAGGGGTGTGGGGATGGAAAGTAGAACATGCTTGGGTGGAAGATGGGTTTGAAAAGTTAACTGTCCTCCCAGCTCTCACTTCCTTACGTATTTCATCTGCAAGAGTGAAGATGGACATTATCTTCACCAGCTGTGTTTTAAGCACAACCACAACTGTATTCTGTACTAATTTTACTGGTCTGACAGGTGTTGCTAATTACAGGCTTCTGACTGGGCTTAGGCCAGAGACAGGTGCTAAGCTACTAAGACTGAGGCAGGCAGCAGCTGAGCATAGGCTCTTTAGACTTATATGCCTCAGTTGTCACCTATAACAACAAAACAGGTTCTTTTTTAGGATTATGCTGCTAAAGAAGTGACCAGTTTAGGTTCCTGTGCAGTTTTCATCATCTACAGAATCATTTAAAAAATAAACCATATGAGAAAAGTTACTGGCAAATGAATTGTTTGGGCTTGTTAATCTGATGACTGCTACTAAGCAAACAGCACTGCAAATAATTGAGGCTCTCTCAGTTAGGCCTTGTCTACCCATGCCCTCCATCTGTGTTTAAAGGAGGGTTTAAACTGGCGTGGTTCTGTCTCATCCTGAGGAGTTGAGAGCCTTGCCATACATATCCTCCCATGCACCTGACAAAACCTTTGCACCAAATGAAAACAAGCAGAGAAAACTGCTGTGACAACATAGTGGTAGTGGTTATGCCAAGGATGGGTCTACATGCTGCAGGTATACAAATTAAGTAGCTGCTCATTCATAAAATGAGAGCAGAATCGAGCTTTATGGCTGGGTTTTGATACCATTTGTGGCTCATTTGAAAGATGACTTGCAAAACACAGAACCTGTAAGTACAGAAGGGTTTGCTTGGTCTTTAGCCAAGTATCCAGAAACAGATTACAACTAAGCGAAGCCTCTGAAGTAAGTTTACCCAAACTGGCTAATACACCACGCATACCACATGCCAATAGTGAATTTGCCAGTAGTAACCATGCATCAGGAGCTGATGATTGGGTGGAGGCAGGACCAGGACACTGGAAGGGAATCAAAAGAACTAGTTCATGGACAAGGTAACCAGAGTTAACTATCTACACAAGAACATAAGCGGAGGAAAAAAGTCTGAACTGGAACTTCTAGTGGAAATGCCACTACATTGGAGAAAAATTATCATCTAAATACCACCATACAGCTTGCTGTTCAACAAGGCTTGGGACTGTAGCCCAGATGCACTAAACTCTAGATCTGAACCCAGTTTCAGGGCCAAACCTGTCTCTAGCTTTAGGGAACTGGCTCAGTTGCATCTACTCAGAGATGAATTGTGATGATAATTTAGCCTGCAGCTAAATTTTAAAACCTTCAACCACAGCTGCACTCTGTGTTTGAGCAACACAGCTGTAATAAGTGCCCTGTTTTGAGACCACAGACTTGGTAGAACCCTATTTCCCTTAGCCCTGTGGACTGAAAAATAAAAATGTTGAACATGATGTCCTCCAGGAATGAGGCACACTCTGTTTTAAGTTGTACCTGCCTTTCTGAACCTTCCCAGAGATACTAGTTTGAGTCTGACCCTTGTATCTATGCTGTAGTTGTTAAAGGACAAGAGCTAGCAGATGCACTGCCCAGTGCCTGTCATGGTTGTTTCACCACGAAAACAGGAACAAACCTATTTCCTCACTCTTTCCCCCTGTATTTTAAAGTTGACCTGATCAGTCATTTTTATGGCATATGAAAGTCACAACCAGGCATTATGATAGAACAGTCTGCTTCTGATAGAAAGCATGCCTTGGATGGGACACGAATAAAGTATTTTCCTTACATTTTATTACACTTCCTCTTACAACACAAGGCAAATTTTTCTTCAGTTAAATATTTCATTAAAATTTCCAGAAAAATAGTAAATCTTCTGGAATAGAGAACAGCTGCACCCATTTCTTGTATACTTGGCCAATGCAAAGGTCATGTTACCATTTCTGTATGGGAACAGTATGAAATCCCACAACGAATAAGTGTGTCTTGCTAGGAAATACTTGCTTGCATGTGGATTTGGAGGGAAAAAAAGACGTTCATGGGGACAAGGGCACATCATGTGCTCGCTTGCTTGTGCTTAAAACAAAATTTTGCTCACTCCAGCAACAGTTCTGCCAGAGAGGCTCGGCTCATCCTTATCTCTGTACACTGACCCAGTCTAACTTTTCCTTACTCTGTAGTTTAATTCCTCAAAAATATTCCTTCCAGATCTTCCACTCTGTTGCTTTAGTTTTTCCCAGTATATGCTTATGCTATGAGCCCTTTCGTAAACCTGAAATTCAATTGTGTGTCTGCTCCCCAATTTTTGCTCCCTGAGCATGAGATGCTCAAGCTCAAGCCCACACAAAGGGCTGTTATCAACCCCAACCAGAGCCCATAAAAAGGGCTCTTATCAGCTGTCCAGAGCTTCACTTTCAGAAGAGAAGACATGCAAACCCAATGGGTTGTGTGAATAATACAGAGAAAAGCGTGACAATTTAATTCAAGTAAACAAAAGAACAGGAAAGTGCTTCTTAGTCCTCTTGGCAGTCCTTTGAAAAAACATCCAGAAAGATCTGTAACACCTTTGGCAATGTCCCCAAACAGAGGGGTAGAGCTCCCCTCTGTTCTCTTCCTGTTAGCTTGTTCCCAACAGAGCACAGTAACCACTTAAAGGTAATAAAGACTGCTCAGGCGTTTCTGTACATCAGTCACTGGATCAAGCAAAATAAGCAAGAGTCTTATCTTCGGACAGCCATTTGTGCCCTTTACCATCACTGCAGGATGAAGAGGAATAGTTTGCATTTTTCTTTTTTAACTTGGCATATGACATCTTGACCAACTCTGAAGATGTTACATGAAGCACATAACATAGGACAGGAAAGGACATCCTGGGTTATCAAATTTAGTTCTCTGCTACTGCAGATAACCACATTAAAAAAAAAAAACCCCTTCCATAAGTCAATCAAGCCCATCTCAAAAGCAGTTGTGTGACTACTCCAGCTACTCCTTGTGACTGTTCCACTTCTGAAAGGGAGCTTCACTTTCAGATAATCATACAGAACAGGGCTGGAAGGGATATCCAGGAGACCATCTAGTCCAACACCATATACTCAGGACAAGAATAGCCCTATCTAAACCATCTCATCCTAGTGTTGGTCTGACCTGCTCTTAAAAGCGTCCAGTGATGGAGATTCCACAACCTCTTTGGGCAAATAGCTCTAGTGTTTCATTATCCTTATAGTTTAAGAAGTTGACACCTACATCTAAATTTGGCACCGAGCTATTGGTAAGTCCTCTTTCAGCACAGTGATCCAACCAGCTGTGTACCCACCCAGAGTCTGATCTAGAGCATATTCTTTATCTTGGTAATGAGAAAGTCATGGAAAACCATATTGAACACCTTGGTAAAGTTAAGCTATATCACATTCACTGTTCTCCCCATCTATAGAGCCCCTTACCTTGTCACAGAGGAAAATCAAGTTAGTCAAGTATGACTCTAGGCACTTAGAAAATAGATTTCTATGCTCACTCTAGGGTCAAATTCATAGCAGACCCCAAGGTATAAGCCCCTAGCAGCAGAAAGCACACCAGGAGCATGGGTGCAGCTATGCACACCATTTACAGCTCAGGAGATCTTGAACCAGTACAACAGTACCTAGAGAATTCACTAATTCAGAGTGTACCCATACAGTAACTGCAAGAGGGGCCTATAGGAAACTCCACCCAGTGTTTAAAACCAGTCTGTTTAGTCACAGGCAGCACTACTTCCTGTGTTCTCACAATGAATAGCTTTTCAAGCACAGCTGCCCCATGCAAATATAATCCATCCTTATCAGAGGCTTCTGCAAGTGCAAGGGATATAGACAGCAAGCATCTACGTCCATGGGATGAATCCAGGCCGCTGTTTATAAACAGAATTAAGTGCAAGTTGTTGAGCTTTGCCACAAACTTAAGCCTCAACTTTTAACTTCCCAAGGTAAAAATTCTGAACAAAGTCCTAAACCCACATAGTGCCAAGAGCCTTCAGTTCCCATTGCAGTCAAAAGAAACTGGCAGCACTTCCCAAAATTTGGCCTCAAATAACCTCCCTTCCCAAGTGCAAATAATGATAGGGAAATGTTATCCCATATCACCTCTGTGTATTTTCAACTGGGGACCGGAGATGTTGTGTCTAAAATAATAGCAATTACAAGATTTCTCCAGCTAAGGCCACAATGGGATAACTACAGAAAAAAAAATAGGTAGCAACTAAGAGTAATTAATAATTAAGAGTAATTAATAAAAAAGCTTTTAAACCCCTTACTACAATGACTGCTGGGGAAAGTGATGGTTAGGAATCAGAGGGAGTAGAGTGAAAGTAGACTTGATGCTGCTCTAGCTGGTGCTGAGAGCTTTATCAATTTCAAACAGTCCTGAGATATAGAGCGTGCAAGGGTGGCTTGAAGACCTCCCTCTTGCCCCTCCTCTTCCATTCCAAAAATAGACAGAGACAAAGACCTGGAGCTAAGTCTTTTCTTTAATTTTGATAACATTAAAATATTGTTGTCTACAGTAATGAGTTCAAAGCCACCTAAGTATTTCTAGGGTGCCTGTCTCTAAGTACTATCTATAGCCAGTTAACTCTCACTTAACAAGTCCTATTTAGTAGCTAGTTCTCAGCCTGTCCTCTCCTTCAGGTACTGATTGCTTCCTCTCCCCCTGGTATTTTTCTATCTCCCTTTCCTCTCTGAGAGCAGCATCTCTTCATATCCAGCTCTACTTTGTTTTCATGATGAGACACCTTTCAACTACATGAAACTGCAGAAGCAAGCAGAGGAGGAAGAATGGCTGGTTTCACAGACTCTGCTGACCAAACCTGCAAGCCAGCTTTGAATAGTTACCGCACTAGTGGGCAAACACTTCCCTGAAGACACCGTGCTGCTGCTAGCTGTCTGAGAAAGGCAGTCTTGTATGAAAGTAATCTTTTTCAGATGGTGTGTGTCACATGCGACAGATCTAGAGACCCAGGAAAAGTATGAGAAAGAAAAGCAATTCTCCAGCAGAGCATTTGGGAGTTTTGTTGCCCACAAACAATGACACTGAAATGTCTGAAACTTCTGTTGATCCCTCACAGAGAAGAAACCAAGGTAGAGATTTTGGTAGAGACTCCCAGCTTAGGAATAGATAGCTATTCATCAGCAACATTTCAAACAACATGCATAAAGCCACAACCAATGTATAATACCATCTGTAAGAAACATTCACAAGCTTTCAAGAGAAAATCCAGAACCCCGTAATATCAACATACAGGTTTGTGAAAGCCTATGACCTACATGACAATAACTGGCTCAGTCAAAACGCGCTCTCAGTTGGGAAAGGTCCACACTTGATATTTTTGAGGTAGTTTATAATGTACTTCCCTTCAGGGAATGACTTTGCAACGTTCCAGTGATACAGCTAAAAATCTCACTAACTCCCATAGTCACAGCTTGGTACTGTAGTACATGGGGGGTGTATTACACAGGCACTCAGAAAGCAACTACTGTGTGATAAGATGGATAGTGCATATTGTACATCCAGCAACAGATTCTGCTTAAAGTTGCCTTTTCTCCAATTAATTTCCCTGCACACTATTTAGCAGTATTTTGACACCTGGTTAGAGAAAGCAACTCAAAATGTCACTGCAGGATAAGAGGCCTGGGGAGAACCCTGAAAACCAAAATTTCACCCACTCTGTACTTTAATGTTTTATGAATCCCAGGATGTCAGAGAAATTGAAAGTTACTTTGAAATATCAGTTACAGGTGCCATCCCAGGGCAAGGATTTCAGGCTGTGGATCTCAAGGCAAAGGCTCAGAGGCAGGATTGCAGACACATCCCTTTTCCTTAATTTACTGATTAGCTCAGCTGGCTCCCTGCTCAGAGCATAAGTTGTTCTGGGTTGACATTCTAAAGTGCTTAGCCTCCCAGGGCCAAGTACTTAACAGTGTGGGGTTGCAGAACTTCATGGGTAAGCACTTGTATCTTTTATTGGGTCTACCGCTAATTTTGAAGAAAGCAAAAATTAAGAAACCCCCCCCCTAATTTCATAGCTTCATTCAACAGTGGCAGGAGTTCCTAGAACTGGCAGGGGGTTGGACTTGATGATCTGCTCAGGTCCCTTCCAACCCTACCAACTATGAAACTATGAATTCACCAGGAGGGCCTGAGCATATAGGCACAGTGGCAGAAGCAGAACATGCAAGAGTTACTTTGGTACCAAGACTTTAGGAACTACAATGGTGGAAGCAAATAAATATGCTATGTAGAAAGGTCAAAATTCACTGCTGATTTCCAAGGGAGACAATAGAGAAACCATCCTCCTGCACTGCCAATTGCCTTCCTACGGCCTGCTCTGTCTGCCAAGTAGCCAAGGGCCCTCTGTGAGGGCTGGGGCCAAGGATAACACAAAGGTAACTAACCTCTTTTTTCCATACCCCTAGTTGGTTGCACCCTCTCCTGTAAGTAGGATGGAAACATGGCCCATTATTACCTAGACAGCACAGCACACACACACAACAGGTCTAGGCTTAAAACAGGAATTATGATGTAGCTGTAAATTCACCAGTTGATAAGGGGAAGTGGTCAAGCTAACACTTTAAGCACCTTAATAAAAGGTTAAATTCTCACTGGTCTGTAACGAGAAGAGAGTAAACTACACTAATTTAAGTTCCTGTTTGTCCCTTATTCCCACCCTGCTGTGTGGACATGACCCTTCCTTTTCATGAGGAACTGGAAAGCATCAGAGAGACCGTCAGTGAGTTTGCTTTGCATTGTGAGATTTAAATCATGTCTATTTTAAAGAACTGGTATGAAACTGCCATATTTATGTTGTATAAGATACGGTAAAATGTTCACTTAAACACACAGGTGTCTTGGACAGGTGTTCAGTTGGATATCACAGTTAGCACTTAGTTTGCAGTTTTGAAATTGGGCCGTTGATTGAATATGCACCAAGACTGAAGTACACTAGCCATATTCCAGTATAGATGTCATTCCACCTCAATAAAATATTGCTTTTTCTCCATTTAAATAAACATTATTTATGGTCATACATCTTAGTGTGTCACTGTGCTTTAGCAGTGTTGGTGACTGCAAGTACTAGTATTTTCTATATGAAGAAACTGAGGTAGAGGGTGTTACTAAGCCAAAATCCAAATGGCTGGTTGGTGGAAGACCGGGTTAGAGAGCTTCTGGAGGGGCTGGACACATTCAAGTCAGCGGGTCCGGATGCTCTCCACCCCAGGGTGCTGAGGGAGCTAGCTGGGGTTATTGCAGGGCCCCTGGCACGGCTCTACGAGCGATCGTGGTGCTTGGGCCAGGTGCCAGATGATTGGAAGGTAGCTAATGTGGTCCCCATCTTCAAGAAAGGGAAAAGGGAGGACCCGGGCAACTATAGGCCCGTCAGTCTTACCTCAATCCTGGGGAAACTCTTTGAGAAGATCATCAAGGAGCACATTTGTGATGGGCCGGCATCAGAAATGATGCTCAGGGGCAATCAGCATGGATTTATTAGGGGGAGATCATGTCAGACCAACCTGATTGCCTTTTATGATCAGGTCACAAAGGCCATGGACGCAGGTGTCGCGGTGGATGTAGTCTTTCTGGACTTCAGCAAGGCCTTTGACACCGTCTCTCACCCCACCCTAATTAATAAACTAGGCGACTGTGGCATAGATGCCTACACGGTCAGATGGATTGCAGATTGGCTGAAGGGTCGCACTCAGAGGGTGGTGGTGGATGGATCATACTCGACTTGGGGGGAGGTGGGTAGTGGAGTCCCCCAGGGCTCGGTCCTGGGGCCTGCGCTGTTCAATTTCTTCATCAGCGATCTTGATGTTGGGGTGGAAAGCAACCTGTTTAAATTCGCTGATGACACCAAAATTTGGGGGGAGGTGAGCACGCTAGCAGGGAGAGAGAGATTGCAGAAGGATCTGGATAGGTTACAGGGGTGGGCAAACAGGAACAGGATGTGTTTCAATACGGACAAGTGCAGGGTGCTGCACTTGGGTAGTAGGAACCAGCAGCACACTTATACGATGGGGAACTCCCTACTTGAGAGCACGGAGGCGGAAAGGGATCTTGGTGTCATTATTGACTCCAAGATGAACATGGGCCGACAATGCGAGGTCATGGTTGGCAGGGCTAACCGGACCTTGTCGTGCATCCACAGGTGCATCTCGAGTAGAGCCAGGGAGGTGATCCTCCCCCTCTATGCGACGCTGGTCAGGCCGCAGCTGGAGTATTGTGTCCAGTTCTGTGCGCCCCATTTCAGGAGGGATGTGGACAACATGGAGAGGGTCCAGAGGAGGGCCACCCGCATGATCCGGGGACAACAGGGCAGACCCTACAGTGAGAGACTGCGGGACCTGAACCTATTCAGCCTCCACAAGAGAAGGCTGAGGGGGGACCTGGTGACCGTCTATAAACTCACTAGGGGGAACCAGAAGGGTTTGGGGGAGACGCTGTTTCCCCTAGCCCCCGCTGGCATAACAAGGAGTAATGGGCACAAGTTGATGGAGAGGAGGTACAGATTGGACATCCGAAAAAACTACTTCACAGTTAGGGCGGCTAGGAGCTGGAACCATGTTTTTAGGGTTTGTTGTTTTTTTTTTTGGGTTGTTCTCCCGCCCTGGCGGGGGGGCGGGCTAGAAGATCTATTAGGTCCCTTCCGACCCTGAAACTATGAAACTATGAAGACCCAGGAACAGAAACCAGATTTCTCCACTCCCAATTACTTTCAAACCACTAGAAAAGAGCTTTGGGAATCTCCTGAACGATAGGTGGTACATTAGTCATTATTTTCCTAGAGCCATTAGGAAACCTCTCTGTGCTATAGTTGGTTCTTCCATATCTGGGTTGGGATCTGTTAGCAAGACAATGTACAAATATTAAAAGACAGATTCCAGTGCTACATCTTGTTCAACAACCAAATTAGAGGGCATGTCTCAGAAATGACAATGCAAGTTTTCACTAAAACTGGGTTAAAAATAACCTGGTTTGCTGGGAGAGCTGTTTTTAATAAGCAAGAAAAGCTGGGAGGGAGAAATGGCTACAGGTATGAAGGAATGTGTAGATGATACATGTCAGAGACATAAAGGGAAAAAGGAAATAAAGCCTAAAAATAACTTATTCCATGAAAATATTACATGTCGAAAAGGCAAGTGCTAGCTCCTAAAAATTCAAAGCAGGAACTAGGAAGTGAGAAGAGGAAGGAGACAAATCAATTGTTCTAAATCAGAAAGAAAAAAAATCAGGCTCAGTCTTTGCTTTTAAAATATTCCCCACCCCTCTTTCTATCATTAATTATTAACTTTTAAACAAGATATGATACTTGCAGCTGTTGCACAAAATGTTAAAGAAAATAGAATAAAACAAAGAAGCAAAAACATAATTCTTTTTTAGTGGAAAATATATGTATACAGGATAGAGAATGTCACCGAGCACCCTGTTAATCTTTTTTGGACTCACTGCCAGAGCAGAGTGCCAGGAGTCAGATATGGCATTACACCCTGCTGCACCTTAGTTTCCTTTGAAAAGTGACTTAGAGCCTTGTGGTCCAGAACAAGACTTAGGTGCTGCAATGCTGCATGTCACAATGCGTACCTTTTAGGCACAGTGCCTAAGCCAGGTCAGCACTTTTTCACAGAAAATGAAGAGGTGATGCATACTCGCCCTATAAACCTTGTAATGCAGTGGGTGGAGCACTTATCTGGGAGAGGCAGATTCATATTCTTCTTTTGCCTGAATGGTTGGAACCTGGGCCTCCTATCATGCAGTGTGTTGTGCATTCTTGATGACTGCTGCATGTACTGGACTATACAGCATAAAAGGCAGGGGAGGGGATGGCCTGCTTGCTGTGTTTTCTGGGAGGATTTAGGGTGCTCACAACATGCCTACGGTACTGGACTTTGCAGGCAAAACAGACAGGAGAATGCCTAGAACCTCACTAGAGCTTAAGTGTGAAATAGGTACTGAGCAACCATTGAGTCTGTCAAGAGTTTGGCACTTCTGTCCAGGTAGACAACTTCAGGGACTTTACTAGTTCAATCTTACAGACATCTAAGTATTGAAAGAGGTCTTCAGGATCTAAATGCGGGACTCAGACAGTTAAAATGGCATTTAGAAGCCATAGTCTTCCTGTGGCTGAAATGTAGTCTTTTGGAGAAAAAGGGGTCCAAAAGGAGGTGTGCATCACATAGGTCTTCACCAGCTTTATGTATGAGAAGCTAGTTAGGACAACTTTCTTGCCCATTTTCCATCCTTTCCCCAACCTCTCATTAGCCTGTGCTGTGAGCACACAAGATCCAAAGTGGTTCCCTTTAAAAACCATCATCACTTCTCCTAATGCAAAAAATCATACATGGAAGCTAGGTCTCCCCTTCAGGTCAAGCATGTTGTACTCACACAGTTCCTCCACCTGCCCACCCACAGGGACAGATCTAAGTCCTAACTACAGTCCTGCTGGAGTCACCAGAGATCTTCAATTTGCAGGACGCAGGCTCATGAAATACCTCCCGACTATTGTAGTTAATTGTGAAGTGTTCATACTCCCAACCTAACATTCCTATATTTTCTTCTTCAGGGATATTTACTGAATTAAAGTGATTTGATCTGTGAACCATACAATGCAGTTTAAGCAATTCCGTTCTGCTTGGTATAGACTGCTGGCTAACACTGTCCTTTTATGCTACTGGTTTGGACCATCTTTTAGGCTAAAGTAAAATATGCAGAGCAGCATGGAGAAAGGTTGAAGATAGGAATTTTGCTGGCAATCAAACTACGGAAATTCCTTAAAAAACAATTTCCTTCCTATCGCAGTTTGTGAGTTGCAGAATTTTGGTAGGTGGAGGAGATGATTCCCCTCCCTCCCCCCACTCGAGATATTATCAGGCATTAACACAAAATCATGCAAGTGGTTTGTGTCAGAGGCCACTTCAGACAGAAGTTCCCAAACTTCTTGAGGCAGAGCATGGGAACCAACAAGAGAAACAGGTCAGGCAGCATTGTTCCAGATTCAGGAAAAACTTTATGCAGAGTGTAAAGAAAGGCATTTTGTACAAGGCCATCTCATGGTCCTGCTACTGCTTTACCATAAAAAGCTGCAAGTCTTCTGGTTAAGGCATGAAATTTGGAATGAGAACCTCAGGATTGTGTTTCCAGTTTTGTCTTCAGTTTACCAGGGGAACCTAGGTACAGAAAAGCTAAGACACTTGATGACTAAGTCTCCCCACATGTAAGCAAATACACCTTCTTGTCTTTATTTGCAAAAAGCTTTATGCTCATTCAGAGAGAGTCTACAGAAGTGCAAGGAAATATTTAAAGACATCACGTCTTTAAGACCTTTTAATCTTCAAAAGAATTTACAAATATTAAACTTCCCTGAAAATTGTAAAGTATCAATGTAACGGGGGTGTTCAGTTTCTAGATATTTGGGGGTATTTAAATATTTTAGATATTCAGCTTCAGATAACAAATTGTCCCTGCAGAGAGACCAGGGTTTCCAGAAAAGCAGTAAACCAATCTCTAATATTTTTTTCCATTCTGAATTTGCATAGACACAATACAAAAAGGACCTTGATGTATTTAACATACCACTGCTGGGAAATGTGGATTAAAAAATACAAAACCAAATCAGTAGCTTGATCTAGAAACAGGAAGAAGTTAGTTATGTGAAAAAACTAATTCTATTAAAAATACAATAAAGGCTACATGTGAGAGCTGAAAAGCTAGTAGTACTTGGATAATGTCCACTTACACTTCCTTCCTGAATCCCTAGCATAAGTTTTTGCATGCTTCCTAAACAGGCTTCAGCTAGCAACATTTCCTAATGTCTGTAAGATTCCTCAAGGCTTAAATTACTATTAATTAAATGCTACCCACAAAAATTCCTTTTGTAAGGTTATGTTAAAAGAAAGATTCTTATGGCAATCTCCCCTAATAATATATACTATATAAACTGAGTTTACCTGTGTGGAGTTAGCAGCTACATATGAAGTTCTTCTGTAAAAAGAGAACAAACAAATGGTTATGAAATCTTTGTGCTATGCTTCAAACAAGAAACAAATTCTATAAAAGTACAAAGTAATGTGAATAATCTTAGTACTACTGGAATTAGCACACCAGGCAGACTTCCCAAAACGTATTCCCTGTTTTCTAATCAATATTAAGTGCAGACATAGGGCAAAAAGTTGACTCATCAAGTATTTATAGGTTTTGGTCTATATAATAGGGACCAGTGTAGGAGCCAGAGTCCTGCCCTCTGTTCCACTGGGAATGACACCTGTAATTACATCACAGGCAGAACTGGACTCTAGTCCCAAATACACAAATTGCATGTAAATCTTCAATTAGAGGCAATTCACACCTAGCCCTCTGGGTGCTACAGTGGGGCTAGTGTGGTTGCCCTGTGTTAAGGGCAGGGTGGATTTCGCAGCTCATGCTCTTGGTAACACATGTGCCACAGTGCCCAGATCCTCAGTGGCTTTCTTCATGCTACCACATAGGCAGGACTGGAGATGGAGTGTTAATCACCAAGCATAGCCATCCACAGGAAGGACTGGTGTACCCCAAATTAATATAGCTTTGAGACTGCAACAGAAGCTGAGAGAGCTCTGCTGCTCCATAACCTTCAAGAAAATAAAAGCATTTAATCTTCCGAAAAGCTTTCAAGTTTACAACCCTGTACACTGAGAATGGACTTTAGGCTTTGATATGCTTTTATTACATGCAGTTATCTGGGTGCAGGGGCTGTGTGCAGTAGCCACGTACACACCCTACCTTTAGCAATGTTGTGGATGACTTATTTGGTAAATAAGGAGTAGTCTCCATTGCAGTAATTAAATTCTGTACCAAACAACTTCCACCTGATCTGAGCACTTAATAGCCATTAGCATCAGTGCAAATAGTGGGTAATATGCATTTTCAAGGAATAGTCTTTCTCTTCTTCCACAGTTGGAATGCTAAAAGTATTTATAATTTAAATTACTTGGCACTTAAAGATCTTTACATTTCAGTAAAGAAGACCAACAGGCTATCAGCAATGTAAATTCAGTAAAGATGCCTGCAAATTTCACATTTACATCAATTTAAATATCAACTATTTTGTTAATTCATGTACTCCTAGGGTCTGTTGAAATAAAGGCATTTTAAGTGGCTATCATGGGCACTAGGTACTAGTATGTTATTGACTGTGTTTATTCTCCACTCTGATCAGCCTTTGTATGGATGAACTCAGGCTCCTTCCATTGGCCTCAATAAGATTTTTGATTTGTTTCCTAGAGCACCTCAGCAGCTACCTTGGGGAAGTGGCTTTCAACCTCTGTAGGTGTTGAGACACTCGAGGCACCCTTTGAAAAATGCTAATCTTAGTTTTGCCTACAGAAAAACCCTAGAGCAGTTTTTCTGTGGCAAAGAACTCAGAAAGACCACAACTCTGGGTGTGTTTTTTTTTTTTTTAAATCTCTGGGTGGATCATGTTTGCACACCTAACAGTGCTACCTAACACTGTGTGGCAGGCACCACTGAAAGGTCTTCAGGCACTCTGGAGAATCACTGCCTCCGGGGAAAGAACCCATCATAGCATAACAAAAACCACGGAGAATTTTACTCCCTTTTCAGCAAAAACACAGAAACATGGACGTTGTTCCTGACAGGTCCGCCAGCCCCTATGGAGTCCCCAGTTCAAGGCAGATCGCTTCTGCCTGCGCAGAAAAAGTGCTGCCCACCCAGAGCCAACTGCTTTGCTCTCGGCATGATCCTAGGGCAGTGGTTTTTCTCATTCATGGACCTGTAAATGCCATGTATGGACCCGGATCCTAGGGCAGAGTTTTTTTCTCATTGATGGACCGGTCAAAAAAAAAGCCAACTGGAGGTGCAGACCCGCTGGGTGTTCAGTCCCTATCCTCTTTCGCAGACCCCTCAGACACAGATGAGGCTGAAATTGGTTCTTTATTCCCAGTTCCTTATTCCTTATTCTTGGTTCCTGGTTCCTTTTTCAAAGCTAATCTAGACCCAATAAAAACTTGTTATTAATGAATTCCACATCCTAAAGAGAGAGAATTTCATTAGTTATGCATCTGTACTAATTAATATGTAAAATAATATTCCACATCAAGTACAGAGCCCTAAATGAACGTCAGATTAGGATGGGATTATGGGGCAAAATACTTCTTGGGTCACCCCAAATTTCATGGCGATGCCACTGGGGGACTATCCCAAAGATCCCTGACCACAGTCCTGCCTGGCCCAAAGCACGGTTTGGCCGTGCCAGGCTGCCAACTAGCAGCCCTGTGTCCACTGTACTAAGTATAATGGCTTGAATAAGGAACTGGCTTTCAGGCTGGGATTATGGCTAGACATTGTGCTTGGGCCACCCATCAGAATACCTCTGTGCCACCGGAGGACTGTCCTGGACATCTGTGACCAGAGACTTGCCCGGTCCAAAGGGCGGTTTGGCCATGTCGGGCTGCCAACAGACAGCACCCCAGCCACTCTGCTAAATGTATGGACCCAAATAAGGAACTGGATTTTGGACTGGGATTATACCAAGAAATCCTTCTTGGGCCACCCCAGACCATGTCTCTGTGCCACCAGGGGACGCTTCTGGACATCTCTGACCAGAGATTTGCCCAGCCCAAAACACAGTTTGGCCATGCCAGGTTGCCAACAGACAGGACCCAAGCCACTGTAGTAAATATATGGAACCGAATAAGGAACCAGATTATGGGCTGGGATTACACCCAGAAATCCTCCTTGGGACACCCCAGACCACACCTCTCTGGCACCAGGGGACGCCCCTGGACATCTCTGACCAGAGACTTGCCCAACCCAAAACACAGTTTAGCCTCGCCAGGGTGCCAAAAGACAGCACCCTGGTCACTGTGCTAAATTAATGGACATGAATAATCGAATGGAATTTGGGCTGGGATTATACCCAGAAATCCTTCTTGGGCCACCCCAGAACACATCTCTGTGCCACCAGGGGACTCTGCTGGACATCTGTGACCGGAGACTTGCCTGACCCAAAACGTGGTTTGGCCATGCCAGGGTCTCAACTAACAGCACCCCAGCCACTGTGCTAAATATATGGACCCGAATAAGGAACTGGATTATGGGATGGGATTATACCCAGAAATCCTCCTTGGGATACCCCAGACCATCTCTCTGTGCCACCAGGGGACTCTCTTGGACATCTGTGACCAGAGATTTGCCCAGCCCAAAAAGGGTGCATGACCGTGCCAGGCTGCCAAATGACAGTACCCCGGACACTGTGCTAAATATATGGCCCCGAATAAGGAACAGGCTTTTGGGCTAGGTTTACAGCTAGAAATCCCCGGAGGACTCTCGTGGACATATTTGACCAGAGACTTGCCCAGCCCAAAAGGCAGTTTGGCCGTGCCTGGATGCTATCTGACAGCCCCCCAGCCACTGCGCTAAGTATAATGGCTCGAATAAGGAACTGTTTTTTGGGCTGGCACAGAGCTATGGTCTGGGGTGGCCCAAGAAGGATATCTGGGTATAATTACCCTGCCCAAAATCCAATTTGTTATTCAGGTTCATTAATCTAGCAGTGTCTGGGGTGCTTTCTTTTGGCACCCTGGCACGGCCAAACGTGTTTTGGGCTGGGCAAATCTCTATTCAGAGATGTCCAGAAGTGTCCCCTGGTGGCACAGAGACATGGTCTGGGGTGGCCCAAGGAGGATTTCTTGGTGTAATCCCAGCCCAAAATCCAGTTCCTTACTCAGCTCCATGTATTTAGCACAGCGGCTGGGGCGCTGTCTCTCTGTCAGCCTGGCACGGCCAAACCGCACTTTGGACCGGGCAAGCCTTTGGTCAGAGATGTCCAGGACAGTCCCCCGGTGCCACAGAGGTGGGGTCTGGGGTGGCCCAAGACGGGTTTCTGGGTATAATCCCAGCCCCAAATCCAGTTCCTTATTTGGGTCCATACACTTAGCAGAGTGGCTGGGGTGCTGTCTGCTGGCATCTGGGCACGGCCAAAACGCACTTTGGGCCGGGCAAGTCTCTGGTCACAGATGTCCAGGACAGTCCCTCGGTGGCGCAGAGGTATTCTGATGGTTGGCCCAAGGAGAATTTCTAGCCATAATCACAGCCCGAAAGCCAATTTCTTATTCAAGCCATTATACTTAATATAGTGGCATGGGGGCTGTTAGCTGGCACCCTGGAACGGCCAAACTGTGCTTTGGGCCCGGTGGAATTGTGGTCAGGGTTCTTTGGAACAGTCCCCCAGTGGCATCGCCATGAAATTTGGGGTGGCCCAAGAAGTATTTTGCCCCCGCTCTGTGCTCGATGTGGGATATTATTTTACATATTAATTAGTACTTATGCATAGCTAATGAAATTCCCTCTCTTTAGGATGTGGAATTCATTAATAACAAGTTGTTATTGGGTCTAGATTAGCTTTGAAAAAGGAACCAGGAACCAAGAATAAGGAACTGGGAATAAAGAACCAATTTCAGCCTCATCTGTGTCTGAGGGGTCTGCGAAAGAGGATAGAGACTGAACACCCAGCGGGTCTGCACCTCCAGTTGGCATTTTCCCTCTCTTTAGGAAGTGGAATTCATTAGTGTGAGTCTCGAGGCGGGTCTAGGTTAGCTGCGAGAAAGGAACCGGGAACCAGGAATTGGGAACAAGAAACCAACTTCAGCCTCATCGGTGACACCCGCGCAGAAGCACGGCTGGGCGGGGGCGGGGGCGGCGGCCCAGCACAGCGCCCGCTCGCGGCGCTCACTCCAGTCCGCACCGCGCAGAGCCCGGGCGGCGGCGGCGG
>NW_005841911.1:3971861-4007000 GCF_000455745.1 Alligator sinensis
TGTGCGGGGGGGTTGCGGTGCGCGCGTGTGCGCTGTGGAAGAGGCGCGCCGAGGAGCCCCGCAGGCAGGCAGCCGCGCCGGGCGCGAGTCGGGCTGCGCCGAGCGCGGGATGCGGGCGCCGGCTGCTCCGGGGGGAGGCGGTGCCGCAACCCCGGATTAGCAGGTGAGAGAATTCACCTTGGCAAATTCATGCCGTGTTGTTTTGCATTGCACGTGTTTTGCATCCCTTCAGAAACGCTGCAGGGCGGCGGTGTCCGACTCAGCCCCGGCGCCCGGTGGCCCCCAGCGCCCACACGCGTCCCGTCAGGGTCTGCACCCGGACTGTGGCTGCTGGGCCCCAGTGTTGCTTGCCTGCCCCCAAACTCGGAGCCCTGCATGTGACACCTTTGCTATAGCCGGGCTGTCACCAACCAGTGGATCTCCATCCACGGTCGATCTTGGAGTCGATGGGGGGCTGCGTGCCCGTGTGCGCCCCTCAGCCCAGCAGGTCAGTCCGTGGGGAGGGGCAGGGACAGGGGCTAGGTCCTGGCCCCTGCGGCGAGGGACAGTGCCACAGAGGCAGGAGCAGGGGTAAGTGTAAGTGGAGTGGGGCCCCGGCTGGGTAGGATTTACCTGCTCAGGAGGTGCGCCTCCCAAATAATTTTTTCTCCCTCTGCCTCGCCCGCCCTCCCCACAGACTGACCTGCTGGGGTGTGGGGGAGGTGGCAGCGACGCACAGTAGATCTTGGGTTGCTTTTAAATGCCAGAGGTGATCTCCTCCTTAAAAAGGTTGGAGGCCACTGCTGTAGACAGACCTGGACACCATGAACCGGGCAGCTGCCCAGGGCCCAGACAGAAAGGGGGCCTGAAAATGGGGAAAAAAAATTACAATTGCAAAAAAAAGTTTTAATATTGTGCATATACGGGGCTGGCAATGTTGTCAATTGAGAGCGAACTATTTAAAGACAGCGCTAGCACAGATGTGATACTTTTGCAATAAGTCCAATTACTATTATCATTATCTCTGGCAAAGAGGGGCTGAACTACAGCTTTACTAAATACTCTGCTCTTACTCTACTACCAATACTAAAAGTTCGCCCCAGGGCTGCCAGAAGTCTAGGTTCAGCACTGGCTATAGCCACACATGGGAACCAGCAATTAGAGAAGGTGAACTGCTGTATATTCACTTTTGAAAAGATTGCCCGTTCTGCACAGTATTGAGTCAAACTGAAAGCAGAATTAGATGCATGGAGACGAGGTCAGAGATGTCAGCTATGATTAAGAGAGATGGGATAGTTGAAGTGGCAGGGTACTTAGGATTCCTTTTCTTAGATAATGGGAGCTACAGAGGAAAACTATGGAACAGCACTTGCCAACTGCCTGGATACAAGTTTTTGATCAGAGAGAAGGAGGAAGCAGGGAAAGATAGGGGTGAAATTGCAGTTTTAAAAACAAGAACAAATATGTTGCCCTTCTAGCTAAACACTACTGACACTTATCTGTGATGGCAATGGGATTTTTGGATAATAAATACTTCTGGAAGCCACGCTAATTATTCAGGTGCTTACATGTGGTTTTACTGCGTAAGTTTAGGCACTTTTGACTGGACATTTTATTCTAAGACTTTTTTTTTAAATTGAGACCCAGCCTTCTCTCCAGGTGTGGGCAATTCTGAAATGCTATCACTCGCTTGTATATTCCAGTGACATAAGTTTTACAGGTAAATAACATGTACAGGTGCAGCCTTCACAAAGTCAGGGCCATTTGCTAAGTCCAGCCATTTCTTCACATCTGTATTTGAAAGCTTTTACCAGTTCGTGGAGCCAAAAAAGTTGTGTCTCAGCCCACTAGACTAAATGTGTTTGAAAGTTGACAGTGTATTTTCATCTAGACAATTACTTTTAAACCTTCTATAAAGCAATGTCTAGTGCACCCAAATAAATCTCTTAGCTAGTGCAGATGGATATTGAAATGCCAGGCTCAGATGATTGTATAACTCTTCCTTTCACAAGAGATGGTGGAAACATCTTGGATCAGAAGATAATCCCAAGTATTTCTGCCTACTATGTCTTCTTTACCTACAGAGAACAGGCTCTCAAGTACAGCAGTCCACAGATTCTCTCCATTTATGCATATTAGTTGCAGGCTGTGGATGCAAATTTAAATACAAACAAGTCCTGACCAAAAAAAACAACGCGGGAAGTTCCTCCTGCTCTGACTTGAGTTATGGGGTTTTCTCCTTCTACACCCAGGGACCAAAGTATCACCAGTATCTAAAGCAGAATGAAGGAATACAGGTCTCAGATTGCTTCAGGTGGTAATAATACTGCAGAAAAAACCCTCAGAACCCTCACTATTCAAGCCTTGGCATGTAAAAACTTTTTTACTTTCTTTTGCAAGTCTGCTTGGGCAATACACTTAAAAAAGGCCAAAAAAGGAAGGAATGTCAAAATAATTTATTGTGTAGCAGTTGAAAAAATGAGAACAAAAATAAAACCTCTGAGAAAAGGAATGGGACAGTAAGGCAGGTGAGAGAAAAGGGTGAAGCACCGGAATTAAAATGTTCCATGAATTAGGTCCTGGATCATTTAATGTAATGTGACTTGATATATGTTGCAGTATAGCAGACAACAAAGGTTCTTACTGTTGGGAAAATGCAAAGCTGTAGCTCTGCCTCACTGGAGCAATAAACCACATTTTCCCTCTCCCTTAAACTGCAAAAGAAGCAGGAGTTTCTTGAATACTTATGACATCTCTTAGTACGGCCTTTTACAAGTTGGCATTTCAGCATTAAGTTGTAACAACACATATTATCATAACTGGACAAAAATATATGAGGATTCTACAAAAGATGAAGGAAAATGTGGCTGGATTAATTGGAGACAATAGAACAAAACCCCATTGAGCAAATAGTGTTAGCTTTGTTATAGAAAGACTGATAAAGAAATATTTAACGTCCAATTAGTTATGGAAGTGATACTATAGAAATTCATTAAGAAGAAAGAACTACTGATATTAAGGGCCAAGTTCTGCTTTCCTTACTCAAGCGAGTGGTTTTACTGAATGTAGCTGGACTAAAGGTCCAGTAAAAACTCTGTTGATCTGTTGATCAGCGGAGTTGAAATGAATCTCAACATATGAATAAACCCACTTTTACTGACTCAGATTTTGGTAATTCATGAAAGTTCCCTTTTTCAAACTGGTTACTGTCTACTGGGGTATCTGTGGACAATAGGGACCTCTAGCTTAGAGGCAGCATTTAACTTCCAGTTCCCAGAGACAGAAATTGAGAGACGTTTGAAAGAGCATAGCTCTTCTTTCTCATCAGTAGTGAACTCTGACAACAGTGTGCGACAGTTACCACTAATGCTCATCACTCCAAAACTCTTCAAAAGTACCTAACATACAAGGTTTTTTTAGTTTAAATTATATGGGCATTTGAGGAGGCTGTGTTACAGATATCATTAAAGGACAGAACTCAGATTATTCAAATGCCTAAAACGGAGCTCCAGTTTAGATTGATGTCACCTGCAGGGCTGCTTTCAAATCAAAAGCCGCTTTTAGAAAAAAGATGGAAAATAAGATTGCTATTGGGTTTCAAGCAACCTCCCCCTATTTTTCTCTCAGGGAAAAGCAAAACAAAAATTTACCTACCAAGTGTCATCCTGTGGAATTGGAGAGGTTCTTCACAAGAGGGTGGGGTGAGGGGAGAAATCTACTTTTTCTTAAAAAGCAAAATGTTGATTGTTAACTATAGGTAGCTTTATTTAAAGTCAAGTCATAGTCTAATGCATTTGGTCCCATTCATTTATACAGGCACCCAGGTTGGGACAGTTCATAACAAACAAGACAAAGTGAAGGAGCCCTTCAATTTTCACATTTTCTTCTAGACATGCAAATTATATGGTCAGCTACCAAGCTGAGCAACTGAAAAAGCCATCCTAGGCTGAGTTTGCATTAGAATTAACACATGGAAACAAATTGTAAATAGAAGTCCAAATGGACACCAAACTTCATTCTGACGCATCTTAAGTTATTAGCGTATAAAATCACTAAATAAAAATGGAAACAAACAAACATTATTTAAGTTTACAGTAATTCCTTAACTCCAAGTCTAAGAACATGTATTCAGAGGCTATAGGAATTTGCTATAAATGGTGGCTGTAAATGGTATTTCAGTGTTTTGCCCTAAACAGAGACTTGACTGAATTCTCAAGAATGTGCTAGCTCTGCGACTGTTCGTTAAGTTATGATTGGCAGAGTTACAACAGGAATCCTTATACTCTAAGATTCTCCTTCCCTCTTTTCAGGTGTGAACCACCGTGCCCTGTAAGTTCTATTTTGCTGGCTCTTATCCTTGAAGAATGGCTGCCCTGCCCTGTGAAAATTGTTCCCTTCACTACCACTACAGCCGAGTCAACCCGCCTCTTGAAGCTAGCTGTATGCTGCTCCTGATTATGCTTGGAAAAGTCTCCCTCGATCTCTTCATGCTGCGAGTTAGAAGACAGAATATAAAAGAGAGTTTTATGGGATATTTCTGCATTTCGCTGGCTCTCATAGACTTCACACTTCTGATGAATATAGCATTCATTTCCTATTTTAAGGACTTTGCACTTTGGGGTGTTAGATTTACTAAGTATCACATTTGTTTATTCACGCAGATAATTTCTTTTACCTATGGTGTCTTGTATTACCCAATTTATCTTGTGGCTGGTCTAGATTATTACATGACTATAAATCAAACCTCTCAGCCTCCCAACATAAGTCAAAGGTTATTTTATATACTTGCTGTAGTTTTTATATGGATTTCAGGATTTTTTTATATTCTTCAAGTTCCAACTATCTATGCAGAATTCAGAACACAAAATAACTTTTTTGTCTACCAGTGTCCTTTATATAGCAGTGATCAGAGTTACTGGATATCGTTAGCCATGCTGTTCGTCATATGCATGGTTTTTGTGACTTGGTGGTCAGAAGTTATAGCTATGGTGCGATCAGTCAGGATGATTTCTTTTAAAAATAATGCTGTTCTGCTCTTTTCATATATGTCTGATTACAATCACACTGGTTGCAAGAAACAACTGTTGACAAGACTTCTCATCTGCTTTCTTGGTACTTGGGCACCTTTTGTCCTCCTTCAAGTGATCATCTTGTTGCTTGGGGCTCAGATTCCAGCTTACATGGAAATGAATGTTCCTTGGTTGTACTTTATTAACAGTTTTCTTATTGCAACAACATACTGGTTTAGGTGTCATGACATTAAGCTGACAGAGAGGACGTGGTCTTTAGATCCATTTGTCAGCTGGAAATTCTGCTTCATCCCGTTCAACAATCAAAATACAGAGCAAGCTGAAAAGCCAGGCACAGTAATCGTAATCTGTTAATGAGCTGCTGTGTGAAAAGAATGCAAATAAGTACTGTGGAACAGAGGTGTCTAATGATTGTGCTATTTTGATGTCTTTTATGAACCCATCTTGCTGGATAATATAAGAATACGTCTCCAGAACTGCAGCCTGTGAAGAAACTGTCACCAAAATTTGCCAATGGATAATGGAATATTGCACTAGAATATGGAATATTGCACTGTTCTCTAAGCTAAGCTTTACAGAAAGATGGGGACTTTAATGCACAGCAAAAGTTTTAATTAAATTTATAATATTTATAAAAAATATATAATATTCATAAAAAAGAGTTGAAATTTTGGGTAAAAATAGCCACTACTTAAAAGCAACAAAACATGCCTAGTTTTACCATTAAATGTTAATCAGTTTCAGATTTGTTTCAAACATAAAAAATAAAATCTTCAGTAACCTAAAGACAATTGTTGTCTTCTGTTACAGATTTAAACAACTTTATTAGTTATTGGTTTGTTCTAGAAAAGCTTAGCAATTTCCTCTTTAAAAAACTGAAGTTTCTTTCTCTTCTAAAGAGGGAGAAACGATTAAAAATTAAAAGTTAACTTTATTGTCTCCACCTCACCAAAAAAGTAAATATAATGAGGCAAATACAAGAAGCAGAAAGCTTCCACACCCAGATGACCATTTAAACATTTTGTAATCATTCCCTGGAACTAACTCAGACATTCATAACGGGTTGCAAAAGGGTTGCTGGATGCCTTGTCATTGTCAGACAGCAGTAACTGGGCTAGATGGACCTTTGGTCTGAGCTAGTATGGAAATTTGTAAGTGTGTTGTAAATGAATGAATGCTATGGCAGTGTGTACAGAACAACACAATACATTATGGCAGTGCAATATAGCCACTAAGCGCAATTGTTCAGGAAATGTATAAACAGCAGAAGTAGGTCAGCACGGCACAGTACAGTACAGAGGTGAGATGCAAGTTGGAATGAACTAGGTTGTGTACTGAAAATAAGAATGTGAATTAGTATGGCTAGTTCACCTGGAAAGCAGGATCTATTGGTTTGGTTGGAACACCACACCAGCAGTGTATCCTTACCCAGCACTGCACTGTCACATTGACATCTCCAGAGTTAGTCCCTTCCCCCAGTCTAAATACTGTAATCAGACTGAGAGAAACAGAGGAAAAGTGATTTGCCCATCATGTCACAGCAGACTTGTAGAAGAGCTAGATATGCAACATAGGGAACAGATCCTTAGCCAGCTACTGTATAAACAAATGGAGGAGCTTTGACACTAGCTGACCGGTCTCCTGAGGCTGTCTCGTGTCCTGCTTTCTAGGCAGTGCTGCTTCAGTATACTCAGAAGTGGAGTTGACATGGGAGGCTGATTCTCTCTATCCTTTTCATGCAATGTGTGTATGCATTTTTTAACTTGGGACAATCTTCTAAAAAATGGGCACCAAAGACCTTTATAAACACGTTATTTATGTATCATCCCCCCCCCCCCCCCCATATGTTCTCAATTGATAAGGAAACTGAAAGCAAATTAGGTGGTGCTATTAAGAATAAAAGGTTATTCCGTGTTTGAAATGTCCTATGTATTGCCTTCCCCATATCTGAAAAATGCATATCAAAAACCTCAATTGTGCAGAATAAGTTGCACCTTTATTTTATATATTTAAAAAATACAGCATCCCTGAAGCACACACAATATTTCATGATTCTTCTTCAAAAAATTGCCAATTTCCCTATTTGCGCTATGGATTTGTTAACCTTCTTACCTGAGCAGGCCCTATGGTGTATATTCCTAGGGCTAAGTGGAAAGAAAAAGGAGTTGTGTATACTTCCTTCTCCTAATTTCCTGGCTGAAATGGAGTCTGTTATCTGTCAGTTATCAGGCTACATTACTTGAAACCATTGTTTCATTTCCTTACTCTATTTATTTTCTTTTTATTATTCTCTCATTGTTTTGAAGGCAGGAAGGTTGGGGTGGATTTTAAGACTGGATTGATGCACATTTGGCCCCCAACAGTTTTTCTCCTGTGCCCTGAGATGCCAGCATTTTGGACTTGTTGCCTCACTTCTGGGCCCTGTCATCCTTACCTCTTATTTTCTCATTCTGAGGTTTCTCTGGATGCCACCTCCAGGATTTCTCAATTTTTGAAACTGCTTTTCCTGCACAAGACTTATTTTGGCATTAGATACTAACTCAATGCTTCTGTTTTCTGGGTGAGTCGCACGCATTCCTAATAAATATTTGTTGTTCACTTGTGGCTCTGACTTTGAAACAGAGGAAGATCAAGTTAAGAATATTCCTTCTCCATAGATCTTTCTGATTGGTGTCAGACGAAAATGCAAAGAGCTCCACCCAGCACTGTTTATCAGCCAGCACTGCTCCTGCCCAAAGGCCTTTGACTCTACTAGTTGTTACTTCATCAATCTTGTCCTAAGGGAAGATTTTCCCCTCCCCTGCCATACACACCCTGCCACCCTCCTCACAACTCCAAGATTTCAAAGCACATGGAAAAGGAGGAACCAGACCATCGAGTTCCAAGACATGTTACTACAGGGACCTCACAGCAGCTTGTAGAGAGCCAGACATGGCTATACTGTCTCCTCTAAACTCCAAGCACTCACATTTCAGTGTGGGCTCTGTTAAAGTTCAGCAGACAACACCCCACAACCCATTAGCAACTTTACCTTCCACAGAACTGGCTGAATGGGAATCCATGAGGATGGCTGAGGGTAAGAAATGGAAACTATACCTCTAAGATGGAACAACTCAGTTCCCAAGGCTATGCAGGAACCTCAGTGCCAACAGCAGCTTAGAGGAGCACTGCTGGCCCCTTGCTACCTTACGCATCCAACTTGACACCATCACTGCATTATATTTGAGGCAGGTGTCTATTTTTTCCAGCCCAGAGCCCTGTGGCATTTATCACTCAGTACTGCCTTGTGAGGTTTAAGGTCTAGCACGGATCAAAACTAAGATTCTTTGGCCCAATACTATCTCTGGATGGTTAGGTTAGCTTTATTTTCCTGAGACTGGTTCTCAGTCTTTTTAGACTCATTCAAGAAACTCCTTAGAAAATGCCAGCTCTTTGTTATCACTCATTTTTTTGACTATGGAAAAATAAGAGCAATTCTTGTGTTTCAGAGAATTCAGAAAGACCACAGTTGGTCAGAATGTTTTTGCCACTTTGACTTCCTATTTAAAATCTTTGGGTTTTATTTTATGAATCATTTGGAGGTGTTTATACATACACCTAAGTGCTAATATTGCATGGCACCCTTAAAAGGATCTCACAGCACCCCAGGGTACCATGGTGCCCTGGTTGAGAACCACTTCTAAAGAATCATTTTGGTCTATGTAATATGATAGAAACATACGTATTATATGTAATTGGTGCACTATATCCTGGCCCATCAAATCCATGCTTGGACCAGAATGGTTTTGGATTGTTTGACCCTTAAGGTAATAATAACAAGAAGCTGTACTGTCAAATTCATTTTATTACAGAAACTAAATCCACCTCTCAGGACTCTTCCTATGAGAAAATGCTCCATCAGGTCTTCTCTGTCAGCAGGGGGCCAATAGCAAAAGGTTCCTTCATATCACAGATAGGTGTTATAGCAGTTATCTCCCCGTTCCAAAAAGGTAGGCGAGGTTGTGACCAAGTTTGGACCTAAGAAACATCAGCTTGTTTACTTCTTAAGTTCAAGGAGATAAATGAAGCAATATTAATTCTCTCTCTAAAGTGAGGGGATTGGCTCATATGTCTTAACTTACACATTTTGTCCATAAGGCCCATGTACAAACAGTGTCTTTTTCCTAGTGGGACAGGACCAATATTGGTATAAGGTCGTCTCATTTGGTCTCTCCATACCCAAGGGTTTTCACTAACTCGATGGCTGCTGCACCTTTTAAAAAACTAGATATTGCAGTTTACCTCTTCCTTGATGATTAATAAGAGAAGCCACAGAGAAATAGACTTCTGGGAGTCTCAGGGGCACAATGAGACATTTTCCTCCCTGGGCAGCTTCATTGGTCAGCAGAATTTGGCCTGAACTCCACTGCAGATGTGGTACTTGACTGGATCGACTTCAGACTCTGAAAACAAGTGCTTGCCTTCCCCCGTTTCTCATTTGTAATAATAATAATAATATATCTCTCAGCTGGAGGGAAGAGAACATATGGATGAACTTCAGATACAGGGTCTTCAAGCAGTAGAGGTGCCGAAGTTCCACATCAATGTCCTAAAGTTTAGAGCAGCATAAAGAACTTGCAAAGTATTTATCCATCATATGCAAAGATACCATGTTCAAGTTCTGGTGAAGTTCCCTTTTGAATAAGGGAGGATTGCTTTAAAATCTAAATAAATAACAGTCTTAAAGCACTAAAGAAAGAGCCTTGATTTGGTACCAACCATCTTAATCCTGGAAAGATTAAGAACATGCATAAATTTTAAGGTAGTGTTAGAAGGATATAGCTGTGATGGTCCAGGAATTATGCAGAGGGCAAGGATTTCTTTGGGTGGTATCTTTTATTGGACCAACTGCATAGATGGGCTAGAGTTAGACATAGACAAGCTTTTGAATGGAAGACATTTTCTTTAGGAGCTTTTGAAGCTTGCATTTGAAAGCTTGTCTAACTCTAGCCCACCTATGCAGTTGGTGAAAAAAAAAAACCAAACAACTTAGTGGCTACAGTGGTGGCAGGGTTTACTACCTTCTCTGGTAGGATGCTTGGAGGAAGAGAACTATTAAAATTATTTTCTTATATTAAATCCCATTCTATTTTGCTGCCTTGATTTTTTTTTTTAAATTAGGTATGCAAAAAAAATCTCAGTAGACTGGTCTGTAAAAATCCTCATATGGGATTGAAATTTCTGAGTTAAAATCATAGTTTTTATAATATTTTCAGGGATCTATATATTTTCATTGATTTTTCTCTTGCCTCGTTTAATCTTAAGCACATGAGCAGTCTCACAGAGTTCAATTAGACTGCTCATGCTAAGCAGATGCACACCGTCTTGTAGGATTGCGATCCATGATCGTGTCAAACAACAAGGCGGAAGTAAACCAATGCTAAGCAAAGGTCAGGGCTAAAGGAATGCTTCAAAGGGGAAGCTAATTTATAGGTAATTTTAAAAGAAAAAATTAAATTGTATAGCTCAGATGAACAGATGTTTTTTCTTTCTCTCCTGTTCTCACAGCTTTGATTGCTTTTAATTTTAAAGTGAAATAAAAATCAAAATAGACAAGTGGAAGTAGCATTTATTTTTGAAGCACTGAACTCACAATACAATGTCAGTCATATTGAAATATAAACTATATAAAGTTTAATGATGCTGTAGTTGGCTAATTATCCACTCAGACCTGCAGAGAACAATATTATCACACAAGAATGTTCAAGAAGAAAAAGATGCAGATAACAAAAGGTGCAATTACAAGCAAATGTAAGCAGCATAATAAGGTGCTTTAATTCAACATTTTTATAATCAGATTATCCATTAACATATAGGTTAAAGATAAATTTCACTTCATCTACAGACCATTACAAACATGAGAATCTAAGATTCATTCACATGCTAGTTGTTAATAGGAAAGTGCTTTCTCTTTAAAAAAAGGATACACAAAGTGAAGATAATATATTTTTTTTTTTTTTTTTTGTTTTTTTTTTTTTTTTTTTACATAGATCACCGTGTGCTCTTCAACTGTAAAATTTAACTTAATTTTCAGGTTACCATTTACATTATTACACTTTAATTATAGACAAAAGATGTAAGTGCTGAAGTCAATGCTGTATATTGTAAAACTTCGTGAAGAAGATTCCAGTATATCACTCCATAAGGATACACGACCACATATAAATCTCTCTCTCATATATTAACGTCATATTTATTTCTTTAACATGTCAAAGTCTAATTTTCATTTTAATATATTAGTTAGTTCCACATGGTGCTTCGCTCACCCAGTGTGCCACATACTCTTTAAGGTATCAATACATAGCTGACTAATTTTTAGATGCAACCAAAAGAAGGAGCAAAATTTTAAGCACATGAAAAATGTTTGGGTGAAAATCTGTTTAAAAAGCAAGTGAAATGCATCACATTAGCAGAATTATCAGTAAATAGTTGAATTTTAAAAAACAGTGCATTAGGAAGAGGCAGGATTTAAAAAATATATGGTTTGATATATTTGGCACCACAGTCACAGCTTCAACCTTTACGCTGGCTTAAAGAGTAAGGAAACATACTTAATGTGAAAAGTAGGACATGTAGAATGACCTTTAACCATTTAACAACAACAAAATTTCTAGGTGCTACTATTTCTTGCTTGGGAGGTTATAGGGTAGGTCCTGCTCTAGCACATTTTTGGATGTAGTTTTTCAGCCTACATATAGACACCCAGTGAAAAGGGCTGGTAAAATATTTACAAAAAAAAAAATTAAAAACCAGCAAGTATTCAAATGTATTCATGCACCAGGCATTTTAAAAGATCATCAAGTAAGAAACCTTTAAGGAGTCCACAGGTCTGCAAATGAAAATATTTAACCGTATCTCACCTATTGTCACATGAAGTTAAAATTATTTCCCACAACATACATTTTAGACACCCCTGTTCAATAAGGTTAATCTAATCTCTAGTGCAGTAGAAATTCTTTTCAGTATTTTCCAAAATTGAATTAAAACTACAGATTGAATTGTACAAAGTTGGGTAAGAATGCTGACATCTATTAATGAGATTTAAATTCAATATCTGTAGTTAAATTCACACACATTTCTGTCCTGAGGTGGCAGCATTCTTATATTTGCTACAATCATTCTAAAGCTAAGTGTCAGTTTTACAAGAAAACACAATGTCAAGGTAAATCAAATATTAATTCACTAATATTACATAAACAACACTTTTAAAACAGGACTTGGAAAACTTTATACTTCACTTCTCTTTCACCACTATTCTTTGGGAAAGGGTGTCAGATAAGATTCAACTTTCAGGCTGTCAATGCATCCACTGGACAGTGGCAATGTAACTCTCCACAATCACCTGGTCAGTTGAAGGAAACGTTTAACCGTGGAACAGTAGCTCTCTCATGCCCATTTTGTCCTTTGCTTTTTACATAAAGAAAACAATCGGAATACTGAAAAACTGCTTACTAGAAACTAGATTGAGACCAGAGAGCCGGTTCTTTCAAAATGCCAGATAGAGGATAAGGAAAAAAATATGTTTGTGTTAGTGGCATAGTGCAGAAGTGACCTTTATCCCCTGTTGCCTGTACAAAGAAAAGGTTCAGCCTGCTCATTGTTTGCCTTTTCCTTATGGATGCTACTGGGAAGTCATAGTACCACATCTTTGATCTAACAATGTAGTCTTGCACAGCAACAGGACTGCAGCTGTACTGCAGGAACCAACAAGAGCCCCATCATGAAGGCAGTAACTATACATGTGAAAGTTGCCAAAGAAAATTGCTGCCAAATAAGTAATCTGCTTTTCCCATTATTTTTGTGCTTGTGCCAGCAATTAAAGCTCTCTTTTCACAAGCCACGTACCACTCAAATGTTGTCATCCTCTATCCTTCATTACTATAAACATCACATGCATTTATGATAATGAAAGCTCTACCCTACTCAAGAACCTTCTGCATCAACCTCAGCATTAAGCAGCAAAGGAATTGATTCAGAGAGGGACAGTGCAAGTTTGTTCCTGACTGAAACACTCTATTTACATTTTAAGTCCAGATATAAATCAGCTGGCACTGTTTGATAAAATTTCATTCTTCTTACTAATGCTATCCAACCACCTCTCCTGGATCAGACTAGAAACTTCAGGCAGACCATTCCATCATGCCACATATTTTTGTGCTTCTATCCCTACCACTTCATCAGTAGGATGAAATACCCTGATTTACAATCTATGAACAATGTAATCCTTTTCAAATTCACCTAACATGACGTATGCTTGTTGCATATTAAACACTGTATTTATTCAATGTGCTAGCTTTATACTATGACTATATATATTTGTGCTCAATTTATATACATTCTTCCAGATAGAAAGTTTGATGAGATTTTCTATTTCTAGGAGCTGGCAAAACACTCATTTTGGAAAACTTGGCAGCAAACGGACACTGGAAGTTAACCTAACATTTTCACTCCAGATCTGTTCATAACACTGAAAAGCTGAATCCACAATACTGAAAGAGCTATCAGCTTGCTGAAGAATCTGAATACGCTTCTTACATATCACCCTTCTTCTAGAGATTGATGTTTGAAACCATTTGCTCCACAATAGCCTTATGAGATCAGTAAAGAATATATTCAGCATGCAGACAGGTCAACTGAGAGGTTAGCAAGGTAACCAAAAGTATAAAATTTTGGGGGAAGATCCTGAATAAACCCAGGTCTTAGTTGCCCATTTCTTGTTCTAGCTACTACACAAGATGCACTGGTACATACAGCCTGGGAAGTGTGCTTTTGCATCATGAATATACAGTAAGTAGTAATGTTGGGAGAAGAAATATGGCATAACTTAAAACCTCTCCTGAACACTGGTGGAATACAAGGAAAGGAAAAATTTAATCAGCATCATTACTCTCAGAGAATGAGGGTAACATCTTTATCTCACAGCTACCTTCAACAGCTGGATATAAACATCCAGATTAACCTAGCACAAGTACAAGCTTGCCCACAGCAAAGTCCTGCCTGTGTTACTGTAGCCTCCCTGTGTCCATGCCTAAAGATGCAGGTTCCCATGAACCTCTGTCCATAAATCTTAGCACATACTACTGGTATGCTGATGCACACCACAGTACTCCAGTTTACAGTGGAAATAGTGTGGATACCTCTGGATTAATTAAAGTAAGAATGAGTTAACTGGTTCTGGCACTTTCCAGAGCTAATTAGCCCACTGGAAGCATTTTCCAAGAGGAGGCTACACTGTTTCAGAGGCAGCCCACCCAGGGCAGCACAGCTCTCCAACAGTAGCAAAAACCTGACTGTTCTTTGAGGGTGACTAGCCCGGGAACGGTGCTAGAGCTAGATCAGTACCCCAAAGTGATTTTGTCTGCATCCTTTAAGTGGGCAGGCTCCTGCCTCAGTTTAGGAGGACCTTGGATTTTAACTAGTTCCTCCCATTAAACCAGCATGGGCTTAGAGTCGTTCCAGATCCAGGTTAGAGGGTTTCCTATGAGAAAGGTTAAGGGGTTTGAGCTAATACACAGAAACGTCCAGGTTAATTGTGCAGTGAATGAACACACACATGCACACACCCACCCCACCCATAGAGCTAGCTCTGAAAAACCAGAACAAGCTTCGTGAGCATAGGAATTAAACAAAGAGTCAAATTCTTCTTTCATAAATCAGATTCAACTCTAGAGTTGAATCTGCTTAGAACAACATTTCAGAATGTCATTCATATTTCAAGAAAAATACCAAAATCTTACCTCAATAAAAACTTTTTCAGTTAAGAAGTTAGTGAAATTCTCCTTTCCTTTAAAAAATCCAGGCAAGTATATTCTTCAATTACATTTTAAAGAAACAATGTAAAAGAAATGACCCTATAACCATCATATAGTCATCACAACAGTTAGAACACTCCTTTCCTGCGTTCAAACTCACCCAGTAAGCGGAATGTTAAATATGGTTCAAATTACAGCTTATTTCACTATGTCATAATCCTCCAAAAATGAGAGAAGACTTTTAAATGCTACCACTGCAATGACTCACTAAAGCTAATTTGTAGTGCACAATTCAGCAGTACTTTCATGTCCTCACGTGTTTGACTTCATTAAAGAGCTGAGTGTGTACCCAATGAAGTCTTTGGGAGTTCTGCTGACTTTACTGTAGGGATGGGCAATTATTTTGGCTGGAGGGCCACTTAACAAGTTTTAGTGAGCTGTTGAGAGCCACATGCATAAAATTAATGGTAAAGGCATTTTAACACAGTTATAGATAAATGAATCATATGCTAAAAGTCAAAGATTTACTATAAGATATATTATTTCAAAAAATATTGTTGTCTTTATTTTTTTTTTTGAGTAGTGTACATCTAGGCGATTGCAAAATAGCTCAAAATAAAGTCTCTTTCCCAAGAGAACCAAAACCAGCCAACGGGACACTCAGTCAAGGAAAGATGTCCTCACTGCTACCACATGCCACCACTCAACCACCCCCCAAATCACAACAGGGCTCCTGCCTCAGCCTGTACTCTGACATGCCCCTCAAGAGTTGCCTGCACCCCAAGTCCACCTGCCCTACCCCTTCCCATCCACATTTACCACTACAAAGCCTGGGGAAGCCCAGCAGCTCCTTCCAGCCTGCCCCAGCTCCCTGCCAGGGCCATGCAGGCTGCACAAATTTGCACTGTTATCTGCATATTTACTAAGCATGCACGCAAACCTGCTATCCACATCATTAATGATGTTAAAGTCTACACCCAGAACAGACCAGTGGGGAACCCCCCTTGATACCTCTCCCCCCAACTAAACATTGAGTCTTTGATGACTAGTCTTTGAACAAGAGGATTCAACCAGTTATGTATCCACTTTCCAGCACTTTCACCTAGTCTGTTTCCTTAGCTTATTAATTAAAATGTCATAGGAGAGAGTTTCAACAGCCTGTCCCCACCCCCAAAATCACATCTGCTGCTCTCCCCCCATTCACAGAGCCTGTCACCTTGTCAGAAGGAAATCAAATTAGTCGGGCATGATATGCTTAAACGTTGGCTGTTCCTTTAAATGTATCTTTAAAAAACAAAAGCTAATAGGGCTGTGTAAAGCTTCAGTAGCCGATTCGATTTGGAAGAGATTCAGTCCCATTCAGGGACCAAATCTCCGAATCCGAATCAAACCAGGAGACCAAGTAAAAGCTCCAAATTGATTCAAAGCATCCGAATCTATTTGGAAAAGGTTCAGAAAAAGATTCAGCTGATTCGGAGATTCAGCCATAGACTAAACAGGCAGCTGACAGCTGCCTCCAGCTGCTAAGTCTGTTGGGGTTGGGAGGGATTGGGGCTGGGACAGGCTACCCAACCAGAGCGGGGGTGGGCATTACTTGGGGAGGGGGGCAGAGGGGCTAAAAGATGCAGGAGCAGCAGCACTGGGAGCAGGGGCTCTGTCCTGCTGCCGCTTGCCCAGCCGGGGTAGGGGGCTGGATGCAGGCGTAGCTCGCTCTAGGCAGAAGGGGACAAGTGGCAGCAGGACACAGCCCCCACTTCCAGTGCTGCCGTGCCCGCATCCTGCACTCCCCCGTGCCAGCTGGCAGCAGGGCAGAGCCCCCACTCCCAGTGCTGATGTGGGTATGGCAGCACTGGGAGCAAGGGCTTCTACTCTGCTGCTGCCTGGGGCCCCTGGGCGCTCATGACAGAGCCTCCCTGTGCACTGTGGGGTGTTTTTTTTTTTTTTTTTTTTTTTAAGGTACCAGGACTAGGCTGGGGCTGGGCGGGGGCTAGGCAGGGCAGCCATGGGGGCCTCTCCCATGGCTCCCACGACCCAGGGAGAGGCAGGCACAGCCAGAGAAGCCATGAGAGAACCTGCAGCCACCCAGTTGTGCCTGCCTCTCCCCAGCTGACTGAATCACCGAATGTCTCCGAATCAGTACCGAAACTTCTGAAGCTGATTTGGCTGAATCAATTCAGGGCAGTGATCTGAATCTCTGAATCAAATCACTGTCCTCCGAATCCAAATCAAATACTTCCCTATTTGCACAGGCCTAAAAACTAACATATTTTGTCACTACAATGAAAAAACCCAGAAAAATCAATTTTTCAAACCTGTTATATTACTGCGTTTATAACTTGAGCATAGCACTGGTAAACCTAACTCAACAAGGAGCATTTCAGATAAAAAATGTGAGAAAAACCTGCAGAGCTTTAATGAGAATATTGTGCCTGTTTCCGTATAATTATTATATGATTTGGGCATATGTTTTTCCCTTGACTGAGGAAGTAGATGAATCTTGCTCTGAATTTGTACCTCATTAGTATTCTCTCATATTAACTGCTCTCTGACCTGCAGTGGGAAGGTTTTATCCATGTCAGTTGCATGTGTATCCTACCCTATCAATCAAAAATGACAGTCTTCCGTTTAGAGACATGGCATGTGAGGAGTCTGTAAATCTACTTTTTTTTAGTATAAGGGTACAGTGACACCTCCCAAACACAGCTTCAACATTTCAGTGTACAGAAGAGCTTGAAAATAATATTGGGATTAATATTGTTTAAAAAAAATGATGCTGTATTTTCAAAGCAGTCTGCTAGATCTAGCCCAAAAAACCCATTATCTCTAAGGAAAGCCTCATGATTAAACCCCAGCTCCTTTAAAATGTACAAGTTTGCTTAGCTTAAATGATTTCTACAGTTTGTATCTTTGTTTCTTATAGTTTAAATCTCTTTAAAATATTTTTGACTGAAACTATAGCTCAAAAGTGCAAAACCAACTTTAAAATACATCACAATTACTTACACAGGAATAATTAATAACATCTCAGACTGAAAATCTTTTCAGTCCTAAAGTCTACTCAGAATTCAATAGGAATAATTTATTTAAAGTTATTTTAAAGAAAACCAAAGCTCCTACTTTTGTTTGATCAATTGCATATATTAAGAATACAGACTTTCTGTAAAATAAACACTATTCAGGAGTCATTATCTGAAATCTAAAGTAGCCAATGCCGAGAGCTCTGTCCAGTTACTGAGTACTAAATTCCCAACTGAAATGGTGACAGCAACTCTCTCCTTCAAATAATACTGATCCAGGCCTGGATCCTGTCAATTCTTATGGACATGCTTCACTTAAAGCATGAGTAGCCCTATTAAAGTTAGTAACACCAAGGGCTTTAAGCAAAGAAAGAGTAAAATATTGGCAGGATACTTTTTATCAGGGACTGCCTGCAGGCACCACCAGTGTTGGCGGCACCTTTTACAGGGGGTGCACATGCACCCACGTGCACCCCCTGTGTGTCACCCCAATATGATCTAAAAGGATTATGGCTACTGTACACCTACTAAAATACTCCCTTTAGTAGCTACCATTTCTTTTCTATAGGTGTTTGCATCTGACGTTCTAAGGGACCTTATTTGTCCTTTCTAGCAGTTGATGACCGATACCAAGAATAGGAAAGTTGGATTTTATTCCAAATGCTCCTCTGAGTACAGAATAAATTCATGAAGTGGTGCAATAAGCTTGGTCTATATTTGAAAAGTTTCTTCCAGCATAACTATGGCTAGAAGGATGTGAGGATTGTGTTATAAAGCTCCCTCCAGACATTACATTTGTTGTAGGATATACGTGAGTGTCCCGCAACAAATGGTAACATGCCACAAGTTAAAAGGAATTTGTCCCAGGACAAAAGTGGCACATCCATGAGAAAGAAGTTGCTGTTGAAACCACTTCTGTCATGTCCTGGTGTGTTGGAGATGCTCAGCCCTTGCTGCCACCAGAGACTCGAAAGGAGAAATGCAAAGTGCTGCACCTAGGGAGGAAAAATGTCCAGCACACCTACTGCCTAGGGAATGACCTGCTGGGTGGCACGGAAGTGGAAAGGGATCTTGGAGTCCTAGTGGACTCCAAGATGAACATGAGTTGGCAGTGTGACGAAGCCATCAGAAAAGCCAATGGCACTTTATCATGCATCAGCAGATGCATGACGAATAGATCCAAGGAGGTGATACTTCCCCTCTATCGGGCACTGGTCAGACCGCAGCTGGAGTACTGCGTGCAATTCTGGGCGCCGCACTTCAAGAGGGATGCGGATAACCTGGAGAGGGTCCAGAGAAGGGCCACTCATATGGTTAAGGGCTTGCAGACCAAGCCCTACGAGGAGAGAATAGAGAACCTGGACCCTTTCAGCCTCTGCAAGAGAAGGCTGAGAGGTGACCTTGTGGCTGCCTAGAAGTTCGTCACGGGGGCACAGAAGGGAATTGGTGAGGTTTTATTCACCAAGGCGCCCCCGGGGGTTACAAGAAATAATGGCCACAAGCTAGCAGAGAGCAGATTTAGATTGGATATTAGGAAGAACTTTCTTTCCTGCCTATGCAGGGGGTCGGACTTGATGATCTATTGAGGTCCCTTCCGACCCTATCATCTATGAATCTATGAACGCAATTCACCTTTGCTGCCCAACAGTAAGGGTGAGGGGGATGCCTGCAGCCTGGGAAGTTTAAAGGGACAATAGTGATGGCACCTGCAGCCCATTAAAGCATCAAGACCTTTGAAAGGCTCCTTGGAAACCCAAGAAAAGGTGGGCTTTCAAGCTGCCTAGGAACCTGGCTTGCAAGCCTATCAGTGAGCCTGCCTGCAACTCACTGATAGGCTCCATGGCTAAAGAGCATGCCAGGGACCTCTGAACATGTGGTCCATATTGCTTATTATTCTGGAGTGCTACAAAGTTTGTAACACTACAATATTAGTGTTACATGTCTATACACATGCTCTTGGGAGCCACTCTAATTAAAATTCCCTCAGCATCTTGTGTATTCAGCATCTTGCACTTCAGAATGGTTGTGGGGGTGCTTTAACTAAAACTCATTCAGCAAGCTTTAGTTAAAGCACCCTCGCTGCCATTTTTAAGTGCCGGGATGCTGAATACACATGACAGCAAGGCTGCTGGAGCGTTCTAATTAATTGAGTTTACTCCATCATGTTCTAACTGGAACATCTTAGAGCAGGCTTACTGCACATGTATTCAGTATGTGTACGGGCACAGACCCATAATGTCCAGAGGCAGCCTGATGGGATCTGGGGGCTTTTTGTTGCTTTAACTATGCCAACACAGCTGAAGCAGTAAAATATTTAGATGTAGACAAGGCATACATTTTCATTTCTTCCATTCATTAAGCTTTAAAGCAGAAGTAGTGAGTGTTCTGTGGTTATGCAAGCTCTATAAAGAATTTATATATAACATGTAGTACATCAAGAGTAAGAAGGTGTGTGCGCTTAAACCAGGATGACTGTGAGGTTCTAGCAATCCCTTAATAATTCAGTCCTGTATAACAACAAACTGAAGAAATTATTCTGAAATCTGGCCAATAAATCAAAATAATAATGAAGTTAACATGCACAAAACATTACACTAAACTGTAGGTCTAGAAGATAGTATACACAATACAAGACCACATGTTCCTAACATACCAGATGTCATTATTAATTCACAGGTAATCCATATTCTTTGTCTGATATTATAAAGTGTACCACCACAAACAAAAGATTAAAAGTTAGCCAGTAATATTTTTGTATAAAAATAATAAGCATTTTGATAAAACCATAGCTGAGAGAGCTGTAGTTTTCTACTGGCTCATCAAACCAGAAATCAGAAAGCAGAAATGCTTTACACCAGAACTCAAAATCTCCCTCATTTTACCTTCAAAATTAACCATATCAACTAAAAGAAAGGGAGACTGATCTTCTGTACATCAATGGATGTGGGGGAAACAAAACAACAACAAATCTAGAAAGTGCTTAGAAAAAACCCAGCTGCTAGCTCTTTTCTAAATCCTTTGGTGCTCTGGGTTCAGAGCTCTCCTCATACATTTCGCATTAATAGGTAACATGTGCAACCCTAATTTGCAGCCTTAGGGGTTGATAGAAAATATCAGAACTGAAATCTCTGTTTTATGAAGTTCGGGAGATTCTAATGCAAAGCAAGAGATCTAATGTTGACCTCTAGAAGATACCTGCAAAAATCTGTTGAGAAAAACAGTGCTAGATCTACTTAAGGACAGATTTTTTTCTGTAGTTTTAACTTGCTCAACCTGCTGTTGTGGTTCAGTGGTAGAATCCTTATCTGCCATGTGAGAGACCTGGGTTTTATTCCTGGACATGCACATAGCTACAGCCATCAAGGTACCAAACATCTGTACTTGGTCTGGCCTTTGGATTCTGTCTCAATGGTCTAAAGGGAGATTGAAGGTCTGGGCAGCCTTCACACTCCTGCCTAAGCATGTGTGTGGAAGGTCCTGGTGACCTCTGATGCATACACCATGCTCCACAAGGACTGAGAGTTGCCTACTACTACTACAGGGTCATTTGTTAAATAGGAGCCACACATTGACACACTTTCCTTTCAGCCCATGTGTGTGTTGACTCCTTTGGTCTAAGTTACCTAGCAGCAAGCAAAACAAGTATAACAACTTAATGCCCTCTTAGTGCATAGCAGCATACAAACAATAAAAGTAACGTATGTGCTTCTGTACTCTCTGGGAAGAGTGTCATGCCATTCGCAAATCAGTAGGTCTAGCATTGCATACACGAGGATTATGATGAATATCCTAGATTTTATAGAACGCTTCCAAACATGAACAAAACATTAAAATGGCAGAAGATTAGCCTATCAGAGAATAGGTTTGTCAAAATTCCCTTCAAACAATAGGCTCAAGATTAAAAGAAACTCAGAGAGCACAACTAAATGCATAGCATTTTACCATAATCAGTGCTTCCACAGACTCTGTGGACTCTTCTGTTATTCCATAGTCTAAAAAACTCTCTACATGGGAAAATGTATCTTTCAGAATATATTAACATAATTTAAATGACCATCAGATTATGTTTTAAAAAAATCTTAAACTTGTATAATAAAGAACATTTTGGGAAGTTTCATCTACCGCAACATATTATACTTTTGTTTTCATTAATCTGCCTCACCCTCCACTTTACTGGAATGATTCCCCAGTCTTGCTAATGGTTTACCATAAGCCTGATAATTACTGGAAGGTAGGGAGGATTATATGGTGTATTTGGAGAAATAATTTCAAAGTCTTTGTATGAAAAAAACTTTGTCAAAATATCACAGTAATAGTCATGCCATAGTGTAGATACTGGCTTATTACTGTACGGGTCTTTCAGAGAGAGAGGCTGTTATCTAAAGCGTCACGTTCCCACTACGATTCCTTCAATGAGTTGATGCGTGCACAAATTTTCAGTGCAGGCCCCAACTTTATGTTCATTGCACTCATTAAGTGATCCTCTTTTAACAAGAGGAGAGCTTGTCCATCAATCTCTTGTGCTCTAAATTCATCTGCAATGTCTTGACAACCTACAAAAGAATAAATAATAATAGTCAGTTAGACATATGCATTAACAGGTACAATGCCCTTGTTCACACTAGAATAGTAATTCCCAATGACTACACCTTGAGGAGTAAAAGAGTTAAACAACATGATTTTTGGACTCCTAAGCTCATCTGAGCATTATCTACACATACAGCCCCTACTGAGGCAAAATTAAGACATCCTTGTAAGCAAGACAATTGAGTCTTACTTCATTTAAAAGAAAGATCGCTGTGATCTTAGTATTCTTTGGAAGGGCTTGAAATAAAGACAGAAATACCTATTAAATAAAAGAAAGCATCGTTCTTCTGGGTTTTTTCCAGCAGGAGATCGCATTCATTCTGTGAGAACAATTCAAATCCCAAAAGATCAGGAAACATTACTTACCTATTATTTCCAAAGCAGTTCTATTCCAGGATCCTCCTGCGCTACTCTACTGGGTGGAATATTGAAAATTCCACGCTATGAATATATAGCAGAATTTCCCCTACAAAACCACTTATTACAGCCATAGATTTGTGATGAGTTAATAGCCTTCATGCACAGTTGGAAAGATGCTGGCATCTCAGTGAAGCAGAGTTAAAATAGTTGGAAACCTTCCTTTAGAAGTGCAACCTGTTTATCTGAGATTATTCCCTTCCTTACCCTTCTTTTAATACTAACATTCTTGAAAGGTAATTTGTACTCATATCATTGATATATGCCTGTATGTTTAATATAGGAAATGGGGACATTCCATGCAAAGCACTGTCCCAAATAATTGACAGCCTTTTCTAAGGAAGGACAAAAGAAAAAGAGAATAGTTCCTTGACAGATGTCCTGGATATTTGATAAACAGACAACCACTATACCATATTGTTTGGTACCTTTCTGTGTATGGATAATAAATTAAAGACTTTGTTTTATTTTCAATTATAATTTAAAGCTTCTCTTTCCCTTATAATCATATTTCTGTTGTTTTCAGATTAATCTATATATTTAGAAATATAACTGTCCATTTAACTGTCCTATTTTTCTTCCTACAGCCTTTCAGATGCTTTTAAAAATGTATATTCCAGCTTCCATTCCAGATTGACTATTTCTTCTTTAAATTTATTTTCTTGACATCTTTGCATTTTCAGCTTTTTGTCTTTATTAAGAAACTATAAAATGAAAAGGGAGTACTCACTAGAGTTTAAAAAAGAAACAAAACAAAAAATAGTGCCAACAAAATTGGGCACCATACTTCCTATAAGAACAACTGACTAATCCTGAACCCAACAGTAAACCCTTCGTATTTCAATCCTATACAAGAATGAATACGTCCTCTTTTCAGTCACAAGGATAAGTTAAGTGCAACTCATCTGAATAAAACATATGGTAGTGTCCATTAAGAGCAGTCCCTGTTACCACCAACTCTTTTTCATAGCGAGTCAGAACACTACATACCCAGAAACCCTCTGGCAGCCCCCTCTCTCAGCCTGGCATATATGATTAGTGTGGCCCTGCCCTCCACAAAGTGATGCTGGACCAGGCTGTCCTGTGCCTCATCTGCATATAAAATTTTGGAGCATCACAGGACTGATCACATGTAATCAGGGTCATCTTCTATTTGAGGAAATATGGTAGTTAAAAATTATCCCAGGGTAGATAAAACATGAATTTACTAGAAAGACTGAATCAATGCTAGCTTTTGGGGACATAAGACTTACCTTTATATAATCCTCACTTCCTTGTCTGAGATCAATGTCTTCTATTTAGAGTGAAATACTTTATAAAAGCCCAGATCCTACTCTGCTGTCTAAACATTCCACTCATCCCAAAAGTACAAGCCTATCTCAGGAGAAAGATTTTGTTTGACTCCAAAAGATGCACAGCTTTCCCATTCTTTCAATAGTCTACTGCACCTCCAAACTTATATCCTGTTAACCTCGAGGAATTGCAGGGTTCTCATATGTCGGCAATGGGACTCCAGAGATGAGTCCTGTTCTGCCCACGAAGACATTCTCTTAAGGGGCAGAGTTCAGGGCCATCCAGTTTTAAGCAGTCAGGCACCACATGCCATGCAAACTGCACTGTGCTGTTCAGACGTCCCATGCTGCAGCATGTTGCACCATGCCCCCTTCTTGGGCAGAGGTAGGAAGCAAAGATCAGAGGAAAGAAAAGCCTGGAGACCATAACTATTGGGGAGGAGCCTGAGGGCCGCAAATTAAGCCTTTATAGGCTGCATATGGGCTCATGGGCTGCAAGTTGGACAGCCCTGATCATGCTGATCATGTTGAGAGCCAAATCAATTCTGCCAACTGAGAAGGGAAATACAGCTCCTGAGAGAGCCGGTCTCAAGGTTGGACCAGATAACCCTGGAGGTTCCTTCCAACTCTACAATTCTATGAGATGACTACCTGAGCCTCGGTCTAACTAGAAGACAACAGCACTGACTTCAGCACAAAGAAAATGGAGGGCAGAAACAGACAGTACTTACCTTTTTGCCCAACAGCCCAATGGTTAATGCACTTACTCTGGCCATGAGAGCTGGGTGTTTGCCCTGCTTTGCCATGAAGGGGTCTGAACTTAGAAATCCCCGTTCCTATAACAGTAAACTAATCAATAGGCCATTACTAGGCAGGGCATCATTCACTCCTCCTGTTGAAGCTGACTTACGGGGCAGCTAAGAAAGTTACGGGGCAAGAAAAATGGGAAGAAAGAGGGCAGAGCTCTGTGGCCCACTGAAGTGAGTACTGTTTTGGGAAAGAGGAAGACCTAGCCCTCAAACTACTGTATTAAATTTTCATTTAATAAAATGAATACACACCATTGGGAACTGGAGACAATGTTACTCAATAGTTTTTCTCCAGCTAAGGATAACTTTACACATAATGTATGCACTTTCTTAGATAGAACTGAATTGCCATAAAGCATGCATGGCTTTACTAGATCACTTCGGAGCATCCTAGAGATCCTAACTGAATGCTGATTGTTCCATAGGATCAGACAGGATCACATTTAGTGCCTTTAAGATAACTAAAATCCATGTAAGTGCCACTTAGATATCTTAAGAGGGGGAGAAGGATCTGGGCCGAAGCTGGTAAAAAAAGGTATTATATGACCCAAAACAAAGATACATTTCCCCAAGAGAATTGCCCTACTGAAATATTTTTTAAAAGAATGGTTTGAAATAACCATAAACCTGGAAGAGGGTACAACTGGTACAGAGACAGTTTAAGTTTCAATGATTAGAGATGGGAGTGGCTAGTTTAGGTGAAAGAAGAATGTTGCACTGCTTCATCTAAAGAGCTCAGTCTTACTACTAGCAAAACTTAAGATACCTGCATGGACAAAAGAATGTTCTTTATGGGTAGCAAATATAAGCTAGAAAAGCTCAACTGAACAAATGTAAAATAACCAGATGGTGGTGAAAAGATAGCAATGAACTTTGAGTTAGAAGAAAAATTGTGTAAATGAAGAGTCAGGAACTTCATCAGAGGTATTAGAGTGTAATTGCTCAAAGTTCATAGCTATCTTTTCACCACCGTCTGGTTATTTTACATTTGTTCAGTTGGGTTCTTCTAGCTCACATTTGCCTACCCATAAAGAACACTCTTTTGTCCATGCAGGTATCTTAAATATAAAGATACCTCTAGTATACTGCAATTGATTTCATCTTCTATTATGTGCATTTTTAGAGGTTTTCTGGATTCTAGAAAACCATATGTATTAAAACAGCTTTTATATCATGAAAGATCTTTACTCTTTCTAATTAATGTATAGGGAAATTAGAGCCCCTTTCTTGCTTTCTCTTTTGAATGAAGAGCAGGTAAGTAGGGAAGAGAACAGAAACAGAAGAAAAGCATAAAAGGGAGGAAATGTCTTCAATTCAATCCTTCAACCAACCTCGAGAGAAATCAGACTGAAAAGAGGAACACCTTTACTCTCCATCAGCTAGGGTGCTACTGCAGAGGTGGGACTAGTTCTATCAATGTGAGATTTTGGAGGGGAAACCCAGGTGGGATGAAGGAACAAGCAAGAGGGAAACAAGTCATTTTTATTCTGTACCACCAACTAACGACACCCGTGTGGTGTTACCATATTACCACTCCTTCACAGCCATGCTAACAGTACATTTTTTACTGCTGCAAAACTGTAAAAAAACAAACAAACCCCAAAACAGAAAAAAAAAAACTTCACATTACATACCAGGCAAAGAATGTATAAAGGCCCAAACTTCATCAACTGTCCACACTGATGGATCAGCTTGCACAGCTGGTAGCAAGTCAATATTCTCTGGTAGTTTCCTTATCCTGAGTTCCCGAAGTTCACGTTCTCGTGGTCATAGCAGTTGGCACAGCATCTTCATGAGAAGCCAAATCTTCTGCAGATGGATAAGTAATTGGAAGCTGGAAAATGCAGTACAAATAAACTACAGTATTATATTTTCTTTACAACTTTTTAAATGGTGATTTAGTTTTAGGCAAACATTCTACAGACCTGTCTAAGGAAGTGCTCTCGTGATGCCCCATCCGGGCCAGTTGGTCGACGCCCACGCTGTCCAAGACTTTGGCTATCTGACTTCCGATTCCAACGACTGGATTTGTCTGATGAGAACAGTCCGTATTTCTTAGCACATCTACCACTGTGCCTAAGGAAGCAAAATATATTCAATAAGATAATAATTTGAATTCATGGATTTTTTAAAAATGACATTATGTGCTTCATATAGAAATGTTACTTAAAGATAATAACTATCACAGAAATATAAGATTGTGGTAGGGATTTCAAAAGTCATTCAATCTGTCCTAGTGTTCTGAGGTCAGATCAAGTACATTCAAACCACCCTTCCAAAGTATTTGTCTAATCTGTCCTTAAGACACTGATTCCATAGCTTCCTTAGGAGCCTATGCCTGTGCTTTGCCAATGCTTCTCATGTCTAATCTAAATCTCCCTTGCTGTAAATATAAAATAATTACTTCTCACTCTACCCTTGGCAGAAATGGAGCACAATTGTTCTCTTTAGACCAGTCTTTTATATATTGAAAGACTTAGATCCCCCCTCAGTCTACCTTTTTCCAGACTAACTGAAATCAAATCTTTCAACATTGTCATGAGTCTTGTTTCTAAGCTTTTTATTGTTCCGATTTCTCTTTTGCACCCTCCTAGACAGCTCCAGCACACTAGTGCTCAGTAGAGCAATTACCTCCTGTGCCTTGCATATGACACTCTTATTAATAGATCAGAAAATGAATACATCAGAGAATGACACCTGGATCACATTATTCATTCACATGCAATTGGTGACCACTCTAACCCCTGGTCCTTTTCTGCTGTCCCGACGCCTAGCTAGATACTTCCTATTTTGTATCTATGAAGTTATTTCCTTCCCAAAAGTATTACTTTGTACTTTTCTTTATTGAATTTCATCTTTTTAGTTTTTTGATCAATTTGGCAGGATCTTTTCGACTTCTGACCTCATTCTCCAACATGCTTATAAGTCCTCTGACCTTGTTGCCATCTTAAGCATACTCTTTAGTCCATTATCCAAGTCATAAATGAAAATATTGGCTATTACAGGACCCAGGACAACCCTTTTCAGGGCCCCAATTTGATAAGCCTTTCCTGTTTGTTAGCAAACCACTGATAACTACTCGTGAAATACAGATTTTCAACCAGTTGTGCCCTGTTTTACAGTTACTTCATCTAAACTCAGGAAACTTCTGAGAATGTCATGAGAGACTGTCAAGAACAGTACTAAAGTCAAGCTATATCACATCTACTATATCATCTACTATACATCTATTTAATCCATTAAGATGGTGACCTTGTCAAAAAAGGACAAAAAAAGCAAAGCGCTGGTTCCTGCATAATGAGCATTTAATCTTTTCTCCCTGCCGGCAGAATTTGCTGGAATTATAAATACTCAATTTACTTCCCTTGTGTTAGTTTAGCTTTAGATAAGAGCAGCCACACTGCAAACTAGAACTTGATCTACAGTGTTCACAATGGTAATGCACTGAATCAGAAACAGAGCTAAGACTTCTGGGGATATAACCCTGTCTCATGCTTCCCTAAGGAGGAGATCTACTTCATAAATTCTCTCTCAGACACCCTGGGAGAACTTCTCTTTTCATTCTGGGTACGTTAAAAGGACTAGTATCACTCAAACAGAAATAGCTTGCACTCACACTGAAGAGTGGCTCTGTTAACAGTAAATCAGATGTGATAGATAATTTGGGTTTAGCCTATTCTCCCTGATAAGCCAACCAGTTTACATGCAAACCACTACCTTGGTAAAGTCTAAGGGTTTGTATGGGTGGAAAACACTCCAGTTAAGAGAAACAATTTAGTTATTCTTCAAGTTAATCTGCAGTAAAGTTTACGTGCTAAATTTTTCTGGTACAGTAATTCTAGCCAGATAATAAGAGAACTGAATAGATCATTTGACCTCTTTGGGTTATTTTTAAATTACAATAAAGTCCTCAGGTTCTCTCACCAATGTCACAAACAATTTAGGTAATTTACAGAAAAGGTTATATTTTCTGTAAAAAGAGATAACACAATCTGGCACCCCATCATAAATCATATGGTTCATGAAATTAAAGGCTAACATTAAATTGTTCTTGCTTAAATTTCTGGAAAGGAGAATACATCTTAAGAACATAGTCAAAAAATAGTCTTCAGGAAAGGATGATGGAGAAAGCAGTTACCTATCAGATGAGCTAAATAAAAAGTTTCAAATTTTCAAATGGAAAAAAAGAATTAAAGTGTCTGTAGGGCTTGCAATCCCACTTGCAGTCATTGCCAGTACTTTGGAAACCACTTCCCTATACATTTTAGTATCTGAGCTAAACTTTTCTACACATATTCTTTACCCAAAAGAGCTGAAGAAGGAACTTGCTGTTTTTCCTGCTGTGAATCCCACCTACTTAGGCAATTCTTATGAGCCAAGTGTTCAAATGGTGGGGCATTTTATAATCTGTATCAACAGAGAAAAACGGCCACTTCTGTCCCAGTCAGTGATGAGCAGAGGATTTTGATTTTCCTCATCAAGAGGTATCATCTGAAATTATCTAGAACCAAAAAAGCCGACAAAGATTCCTCCAGTAAATGAGCTTTGAGACTATAATTTTGATTGCTCTGGTTTGAGATGTAAAAGCACGTACAAGTTGAAGAATTAGTCTGAACGCCACTTGTCAAGACACTATAGGAACAGAAGGCCTAAGCTGACGTAAGAGAGGTGGCTGAAAAACCCCTGCTGACAGAAAAACAAACTGAGGTATAATTAGGAAATAAATACAACTTTATTTCCAAGATGTTCAGGAATGTGCAAGTCCACTAATATTATCTTTTTATTAACGTAACTAATTCCACAGCTTCCAAGACAAAGAGAGATGCTGCTAACTTTGAGGAAGCAATATCATAAAGGGAACTATTTGCTAAGAAATTTCTTTTCCCTCATCAACAAAAGCTGGCAGGGAGCCTCATGAGCCACATTATACGTTCTTAATAATCTCTCAGAACCTAAGTAATACAATCATAGCAATCAGACATGGGAAGGTCTACCTCCCAGCCAGTACAGGACTAATACTTGCAGTACCTATTCCAGTCCTAGCAGCAGACCAAAAGCAAGATTGGACTAAAACTCGGGTTTACTCCATCTCAAGCCAGTGCTCTATTCACAAGGCCACACTGTGCCCAGGGCTACAGTCAGATCACTTTAGGAGATTATTTCATCAAGTAACAGACCACATTGTTCCCAATTTTCACCATTTTTTTTTTTAATTATTTTGAACTGTGCTGCAGCCGTCATACATTTTGGAAGATCTAGAGCATCAACCTGGTTATTGTACATTATTTATTTTTCATTCCCAGACATACTGTTGGTATACGATCATGCTTATTAACCTCAGTATGCCTCATCATGATTATAAATATCTTTAATAATGCAGAATACCTTTTGGCACAGGACAGGGAGCAGAATCGCTTTGACCGTAGGAATTTACTAGCATATCCCATTTTTCCACAAGCCTCACACTTTAGGAGTTCATTCTCGATTTCATCTAGTCCCTCTACAGAAAAGAACAGCATAAACAAAGTCAGTTTAAACGATTTAAACATAATGCCATGTAATTTCTTATCTCTTAATTAGGCAAGCAGAGAGACTTCATAAAACAAACAATTCATTTGAATGCCCCAAAGAAGGTAAGCAGAGAACTGAAGCCAAATCAGTGGATTACAGATTTTAATTTTACATATATACTTTTGAGGTCAATTAATTATTTTATTTTAAAATATGTGCCTCTTTTTTAATTTACAGTGTGTGTACAAGCAGACGATGTCTTCAAAGCTAATCAACACCTTTTTCATATTTTAACTCTAGGAACCGAGCCTGTTAAACAATTCACTGAGAGTATCTGTCATTCCATATTCAAAATGCAAGATTTGTGGCTTAGCTGCAGTACATTAGATCATTGCAAAGCACCGTTTTTCTTCCCTGAACAGAAGAAAATAGAAGTTTTATTATCTGAGGGTTTGGGGAAGCCACTGAAGCACTGAATCCAATTTAAAGAAAAGGTAGACATTTCATTTTTAAGAAGCTCACAAAATTACCATATTTTAAAAAATGCTTTTGCTTTTTGAGCGACACTGCCCAGCCCCAACATGATTCCTGGACACATCACTAGATTTAGTTTCTCTTTAGTTCACATAAAACAGTGGTCATGTGCAAGTCAGTCATGATCATAACCTATGAACAGTGTAGTCAAACCTCTGTCATGCTCATTTGATTGCTTTACTGCTGGCACCTGGCTTGGGGAATCCTGTCCTCTGCTGCATTAAGGAGTGTCCCAGTCTCAAAATAAATTTTGCTTACTATTACATTATTAATTTCCCTATTTTACCATCACAGTCTATGGTGCAAAGTAACTGCATGAGAGTAGATGGTATTAATTACAAAAATTGTGTTTAGAGTCCATCAAAAGATTAAATATTTTTAGTACAACACTGATTAATCCCTGTAACACAGAAATCTAATGGCACTGCACTCACCCACATCAGATGAATCCTCCAAATTACCTTTCAGTTTCTAGTCCCTTAAGAAACCTAGATCACCTGAATGGTTACAATAAAAATTATACTTGAATGAATGCTCAAAAGGCTGTAAGTGCAGGATTTGTTGGAAGCACAGGGGAAGCAAAATTCCAGAACTGAGAATGTGTGTGTCATGGAGCAGTTGCTCCCACATTTGTATTAAAGGACGTCCAGCTTTGGAATTTCCACTGATTGAAACTACAGAAGAATGACCCATCCAGAAAGGCAGTCCTTCAGGTAACCAGTAAATAAATAACCTTTAACTTTACCTGAAAACCAGTACAATTACTGAGAACTGGTGTGTTATGATGATTCATACGTGGCACAATACTCAGATGATAGAGCAGTTTTACTTATACAAGTTTGAACTTATAAGTGCAGCTTAGGTTGACCATAGTATAATAATTTATAGTCCTACAAAAGCACAAATGAGAGTGACAAAAGCACAAGTGACAGTACCAAATTCCATTCTTTTCTAGGCAGATACAATGGGGAAAGTGTCTTTTTTGGATCTATCTGATGTTCCAGAAGCAGCCCTGGAACTGACATACTCATAGGATTGTGAACAAATGGATTCATGGGAATAGTAACACCCAGACTAACTTCTCTGGTGAGTTCCCATTAACATGAAGCTTTCCCATTTAACAGATTAAGTGATGCAGGAATAGATGCCTGGATTTGCAAAACCTGAAACAATAGCTCTGAAAGGAGACTTCTGCCTGCCCATTTATTTCAGTGAACATTACTGATGTCAGCATTTAAAATATTTCCACTGGCATGTAAGTTAACACAATGCTTTTCCACACACGTAAGAAAAAGAGTGCTTTGTTTGTATTAAGAAGATCTGAACAGTTTACTGCAACAGCACATATTGGTACTACTGCTAAATGGATTTGAGTGATACTTTTTTACACTTTCAATCAAGAACGAAACAAATGCAGCCCCCAAGCCACTTGAAGAGAGATAAACTCAAGAAACCTTGCAGGAAATATAAGAATCACCAAAAGAAAACAGCGCATGGAACTGAGCAGAATCCATCAAGGGTGAGATACGCCCAAGGAGCATGCAGTCATATTCTGAATATCTGCACAACGGTATTTTACATGGACCAGGTTTGCTTTGTAGGCAGAGCTTTTAAAACTACTCTCAGCTGTTGGCCTCCACCAACCAATCCTCATCCACAATCTATGAAAAAAACACAACTGGAGATGAAACAATGCTTATCCCACAGGTGAAAACGCGGACAGAACAAATTGTTTTTAATTCAAATAAGCGCACACAGATTTTTGCAGCATTTGTCTATTTTTCCTCAATTTTGCTGATTCACTGGGTACAAGTATACCTAATATCTCACTATTTATTCCTCTTCATTACACTATGTAAAATTCCCACTTGGGTTCTAGCTTTTTGGTTGCACACTTTGTGGAATCCTGTGCTCCCAACTAAGAAAAGATTCTGGTACAGCAGTTTAGCTCAAAGAGCAGGACTTTGAACTTTTAATATTTTGAAATGTTAACTTATCATGCAGCTCGCCAAACCCTCACTTATCTGCATTCTTAATAGAACTGTAGAGATGAAAGCAATAAAGGAGCAAAACATAAATAAATCAATAACATTGAAAAGATTATCTGGAAAAAATTTCCCACAACCATGGAGGTACCAGGATCCAATTATACTACTAAGGCTAAATAAATCACTTCCTAATCTAAAACTGAAAATCTTACCACTACAAAGTCTCCAGCTTTGGAAGTTGATATCAAAACTGTAGTAACAATGGGGGAGAGCCTTATGGCAATTGCTTAGAACTGGAAAATGTACCATGTCTAATCATCTCTGCCACTGAAGCAGGGAGAGATTTATTTGACAAGTATATCTTCCTAGGGCAGAAAAAAATTTAGAGGCACAATGTAGATCATACTAACTGGAAAAAAAAGGGAGAACCCAGGAAGAGTGCAGGAAAAGTGGATGTCAGAAAACCTGCTGCATTGCATATGAAGTGTTTTTTCCCTGAATATGTAATTTAGCTTATGATGGGAAAAAATATTTTGTTAATAGGATCTGTGATTTTTCTTGCAAGTGTCTCAAGCCTGGATAATCTTTCCTGGTTTACCTAATGAGTAACTGCAGATCACATACATGAAACAACCCTCAGCTGTCAAAAGTGACAGCTACAAACATCAATGCAAATGTCTAAATAACAACAACAAACTTTGCATCTGCTGAGAAACGATGTTTATTGTTAGCACAGAAAAGACCCATGAGAGATCTGTGGAAAATGAAACTAACTCAATATCTACTCTATCAATGTATGTGCCAATTAGTAACTCTTCCATCATAACTGCAAGCACTAAAAGGGTACACCAGCAGAGAGCAGAAGTCCCTTATATCTCTTAAAATATTCTGGCTGAAATACAGTATTAGTCATTAGCAATTATTTAGAACAGTTGTGTTCAACCTTCTTACCCACTGGACCAGACTGGCATCACCAAGTCCGTTTATGAGCAGACCCAGCCGGTATTCCCAATCTGGCAGCTGGGCGGGCACAGTGGGCACCATCTGGCCATCTGGAAGGGAGCAGGGAACAGGCCAGCTCTTATGCAGCCCCACAGGGTAAAGGAGCTTGACCTGGGCCCACAGAGAGGGAAGGGGATGTGGGCCAGGTCCTAACCCAGGGAGGGAAGAGGATGTGAGTAGAGGAAAGAGGCCATGGCTCAGCCCCAATGGGAGGGAAGGGCATGTGGCCAGGCCCCGATCCAAAAGGGATCCCCACAAAGGAAGGGGTTGCAGCCTGGGCCGGCCTACCACATGGGCGTTGAGGATTTGGCAGAGGGGAAGTTGGCCATATTAACAGCCACTGCTCCTTCAGCGCCAAATTTTCTGACCTGTGGGGAGTCCCCCGGGCCAGATGCAATGGCTGTGGGCTACATTTGGTGTGAAGGCTACAGGTTGAGAATCCCTGATTTAGAAAGCTGCTATTTTGTTCATCTGATAGCTTAATATAAGCCACAAGGTGTACATTTCCAGATATGCATGAGGTCGAACCTTTCCCAAGTTGTTGTAAGGCAAGTTCTGTGTCTCTTTGTCTGCATATGTTGAAAAGTATTAAGTGAACCTTATGCCACTATTAAATTTATCAAAATAATGTCAAATGATAGAACTTACCACATATAACAACTTCGAAAGCCTCCTGCCTCTGAGGCTTTCCATATCATCAAGCAGGGATCCAGATGTTTCATTTGCTGCAGAAAAAGATGCATTTTCTCCTTTAAAGGAGAAAAAACATAGCAACTGCAGGTTTCCCTTGCAGGGTGGCAGAGTTCCAGCCTGCAAGGGGCTGCTTAGTGCTGGGGCGAACAGGAGGAGGCCAATTCAATGTAGGGGGTACCACATGCACATGCACACATGCATGTAGCAGCCAGGCAGCGTGGTGAAGAGCAGTTCCACATACATAAGTATATTGGGGGGAGGGGGAGGCGTAGGTGAGGCATAGGCAAGCAGAGGGGCATAGGAGACATGTCACAGGGCAGGGAAGCATAGGTTATGTGTGGAAGGGGCACGGGGGGTGACATGCAGTCCCAGATTTCTGTGCCCGCAGCAGACACGGGGCTGTAGCCTGGCTGGACCAGCATGGACAGGAGGAGCTGCCTCCACAGCCCAGGGGGCAGGACCTGGCACAGGAGGGCAGAAAAGGGTGGG
>NW_005841911.1:4007035-4010589 GCF_000455745.1 Alligator sinensis
GAACAGGGGGCACAATCTGGCCATCTGGAAGGGAGCAGGGAACAGGCCAGCTCTTATGCAGCCCCACAGGGTAAAGGAGCAACAATTCTGCCCCTACCTCCTCCCACCACCAGCCACTCATGCACCAGGCTACAGCTCTGCCCCACTGCCATGGCCTGGCTGCTGCCGATGCTGCTCCCTCTCAGGCTGCAGCTTTACCCTGGAGGGAAGGTGGGGTAGAGGGTAGCAGAAGTAGCTGGGACATGGTGGTGGAGTGGAGCTGTGGCCTGGCACACAAGTGGCTGGCAGCAGGAAGTGAGGGCATCACAGCCCCCACCCAGTCTGTTACTCCTTGCGCTGCTGGTGATACGAGGGTCCCAGTGGTGGTGGTAGCAACGAGTCTCATCACCTTGCTCCTCCCTACCATGCTGGGTCCTGCCCACTGGACCACAGAGGCAGGTCCTTCCTGTGCTGGTATGGCCAGCCTGTAGCCCCATGCCCACTGTGGGTGCACAAATCTGGTGGGGCGCATGCCCTCCCATAACCCCAGAGGCATAGGCATTGCCTATGGTCAGGCACCCACTCTACCCCATAACCCCCCTGCCCCAGACACAGAGGAACTGGGGCTTGAGGGGCTGCAGGTCAGGAGTGAAGAGCACCAGCAGGGATGGGGTGGGGGGTGGTGGCTTGGAAGTGAGGGGCTTTGGCATATCAGGGCTGCTCAGCGCCATAAAGTAGCCAGCGGGACAGCCACAGCTGGGTCTGTGTCCTGGTGAGTAAAGAGAGCAAGGGGAGCTCTGATGTTCTATAATAAAACAACAAAATCAAACACCAAAATATATAGGAATTTAGAATTAATTTTGTTATAATGATTAAGGCACCGGTAGGTTTCCAAACTGCTTTAAAATTGCTGAGGCTGCACCCTCTCGGTGCATGGTTGTCATGGGAGACTTCAACTACCCGGACATCTCATGGGAAGAGCACTCTGCCAAATCTAAATGGTCACAAAGCTTCCTCACGTGCGTGGACGACTCAAGAAGTCTATGGACCAACAATAGGTAAAGTGGTACTGGACCTGGAGGTAAAGCGCTACTGGACATCCCACTGGCCAAAGGGGATGATTTAGTCAGCAACCTAAGAATCGAAGGAAAGCTGGGAGACAGTGACCATGAGCTGATTACTTTTACTATCCATCGCAAAGCTGGCAGGTCAGCCAGCAATGCAGAAGCCCTCTACTTTAGGAAAGCTGACTTTGATAAGCTCAGGAGGCTTGCTGTTGAGGCTCTCAGGGGCCATGAATCGACAGGGAGTGGAGTCCAAGATGAGTGGTTGCTTCTTAAGGGAGCGATCCTGAGAGCACAAGGAATGTCCATCCAATCTTGGAGGAAAGGTTGCAAAAGGGCACAGCAACCCCCTTGGCTCAGCAGGGAACTTGTGCGCCTCCTACATCTATAAAGAGAGGCTTATACAGAATGGAAGACAGGAATCACCACTAAGGAGGAGTATTTTGCACTGGCCTGTACCTGCAGGGAGCGAACCAGGAAAGCCAAGGCTGCAACAGAGCTCCAACTGGCTATACATATCAAGGACAATAAAAAGTCCTTTTTCAGATATGTGGGAGTTGGAAGAAAAACAAGGGTAATATTGGACCCCTGCTAAACCAAATGGGACAACTGACAACCGACACCCAGGAAGAAGCCAACCTGCTTAATGGGTACTTCACATCGGTTTTTCATTAGCTCACATGATGCGAGATGGCCAGGGCAAGGGTGAATTTATACCCAACATTGGTGCAGACCTTGTAAAGGAACACCTTAAGAGGCTGGACACCTTCAAGTCATCTGGTCCTAACAGATTGCACCACAGAGTACTTAAGGAGTTGGCAGGCATCATAGCCCACCAACTGGCAAGGATATTCGAGAACTTGTGTTGGTCAGGTGAAGTACCCGAAGTTGGAAGAAGGCCAACGTGGTGCCTATCTTCAAGAAAGGGAGGAAAGTAGATCTGGGGAACTACAGGCCAATCAGCTTGACCTCAATCCCTGGAAAGATTTTGGAAAAAATTATCAAAGAGACCATTCTTGACAAGCTGACTGATGGCAACATCCTGAGGGACAGCCAGCACGGGTTTGTCATGGGTAGGTCTTGCCTGACCAATCTCATTTCCTTCTATGACCAGGTGACATATCACCTGGACAAGGGAGAAGAGATTGATATCATATATCTGGACTTTAAAAAAGCCTTTGATCTGGTGTCCCATGATCTCATGGAAAAATTGGCCAACTGCGACCTCAGCTACATCACAGCCCAATGGCTGGGGAATTCGCTCTGAGATCGGACCCAGAGAGTGGTAGTCAATGGAAGTGAATCATCATGGTGCTCCATGACCAGTGATGTCCCCCAAGGCTCCGCCCTTGGACCTGTACTCTTTAACATCTTTATTAACAATGTGGACACTGGTGTCAGAAGTGGACTGGCCAAGTTTGCCGATGACACCAAACTTTGGGGTACACCGTCCGCATCAGAGAATAGGTTGGTGATCCAGGCTGACCTTGATAGGCTTAGAAAGTGGGCGGATGAAAACCTGATGACATTCAATATGGAAAAATGCAAGGTACTCCACCTCAGGGGAAAAAACCCCTGTATCGCGCTTATAGGCTTGGCAGTGCAATGTCCCTAGCACAGCAGCCGAAAGGGAGTTGGGGTCTATGATTGACCACAAAATGAACATGAACCACCAATGTGATGTCGCAGCTGGTAAAGCACACCAAACTCTGGCTTGCATACATAGATGCTTCTCAAGCAAATCTCAGGATGTCATCCTCCTGCTGTACTCAGCCTTGGTGAGGCCGCAGCTAGAGAACTGCATCCAATTCTGGGCTCCACAATTCAAGAAGGATGTGGAGAAGCTTGGGAGAGTCCAGAGAAGAGCTGCACACATGATCAGAGGACAAGAGAACAGGCCTTCTGAAAAGAGGCTGAGAGCCATGGGACGCTTCAGCCTGGAAAAGTGCAGGCTCAGGGGTGACCTGGTGGCAGCCTATAAGTATATAAGGGGTGTGCATCAGAATCTGGGGGAATGCCTGTTCACCAGAGCGCCCCAAGGGATGACAAGGTCCAACAGTCACAAACTCCTCCAAGACCATTTTAGGGTGGAAATAAGGAGAAAACCTCTTTACTGTCTGAGCCCCCAAGGCCCGGAATAGACTCCCTCCAGAGGTGATGCAGGTACCTACTCCGGACGCTTTTAAGAAATGTCTTTTCCAAAGATTCGGAAAGCTTTGGATCAATTCGAACCTTTTTACTGGTCTCCTGATTCGATTTGGATTCAGAGATTTGGCCACCAAATTAAGCTGAATCTCCTCCAAATCGAATCGCCACCTGAAGCTTCGCATAGCCCTATCATTTAGCTGCGGGTTTAGATCACTATCCCATGCTCCTAACTCATGTGGGCACCAATGACACGGCTCAGAGCGCTCCCAGCTGGGTCATGAGGCGCTACAGGGATTTGGGAGCAGGGCTAAAGGGTCTGGGGGCACAGGTGGTGTTCTCGTCGATCCTCCCAGTCTCAGGCTA
>NW_005841911.1:4013430-4016321 GCF_000455745.1 Alligator sinensis
GACCGTTTCAGGCTGGACATAAGGAAGAATTTCTTTACTGTCCGAGCCCCCAAGGTCTGGAACAGCCTGCCACCAGAGGTGGTTCAAGCGCCCACATTGAACACCTTCAAGAGCAAACTGGATGCTTATCTCGCTGGGATCCTATGACCCCAGCTGACTTCCTGCCCTTTGGGCAGGGGGCTGGACTCGATCTTCCGAGGTCCCTTCCAGCCCTAATGTCTATGAAATCTATGAAATTTACAGTTATGAAAACCCTGACAAGCTAATCGTTATTTTTACCTTTCCATACTCTATTACTTATCATTCAAAGATTATATACAGTCCCAGGAGTTAAAATGTGCTCTCAGGGGGAAAATACTCTGAAAGAGTCTTACTCTCCTTAGCATATTGAAAGATTATATGAAATGAGGTACAGCCTCTGTCTTACTGGTTGCACATTTTAGGTGGTATACACTGTTTTATTGATGACTAGCTAGTAACTGAACATTGTGACATTTCTATTCCTTCTTTATGTCGGAAGTTTAATTTAAAAAGTATATTTAAAAGAAAGGTAAGGCTGCCAAATAAAATGCTAAGATTTTGCAGAAATCTAGTTGGTCTAATAAAATATATCACTTCTACCATAAGCTCCGATTCCTTTTGCCTCTAGATCGATACGGCTACAACCTGGATACCCAAGACAATCCGTCACAATCTCATGTGTTCTACATCGTCTGCAAAGAGTCCCCATTATCACACAGTAGACTATTACATCTTTATTTACTTATGTTTTCAAGCTAACTTATGATTCAGTAATGCGTGCCTGTTCTAACCTGCCTCTCAAAATCTTCTATCTTCAGATGAAAAGTTATCCCTAATCTGACGTCACAGTAGAGTCCCAATATCATCTAAACTGTGAACTGAATCTTAGCTTTCAATAAAAATCCACACCAATTACTCAATTCTTACTATAGAAATATCAACAAATATCCTTGACTTCAGAATTGTTCAGAAACAACCCATTTCCCCTCATTCAGCACCCGAAATTCTTTTTTCATAAGCATAATGGAAATAAATCATTACAGTGAAAATGTGCCAGAAGTTAATAATTAAATAGATTGATTCTGAGCTGGTCCATCTGTTGAGACGCAATATAAATAAACATCCTTTCCCCATCACATTACGTCACTTTCACCAGTGGGAGATCAAGCAATTCCAGCTCCTACAGCCATTATGAAGAAAGAGCAGAAAAGGTAGCATGTAGGGTATAACTTTACTCATTCTGCATAGATGAAAGGATAACAATACAGATATTTGAAGGAGAGAAAGTATGCAAGGAGGCATAAACCAATAGTTACAGGAAGTGATTAAGAAAAATACAGGCTGATTATTAAAAATGTTTCCTGACTGTAATCTATAAAGAGATTCCCAAGAAAGGTTGCAGAAACTGGGGCTTTTAATGGCATACTTAAAAATGTGCTTTAGAGAATAATTTGAGATTTGCAGGGTTATCGACTTAAAGATCTAGATCTTTCCATCTCTCCCATTTATGATTTTACCTACACAAGGCTTGAAGAATATTAATAATAGATCTATATTTAAAAAGTGTAACAACCAAGATTCTAAAAACTATTATAACCATCTTATGGATTTATTGCTTGACCCCACCTTGTTTTGGGGGGGGGGGGGGGGGGGGGGAGCACTGTGCTAGCTAACCCAAGAAAATGCTGCTGTATTTTCTCACATACCACATGCACATGTCCCCCCATAAATTGGGATGCGTGTCTTAAGTGGGGAAGCTGATATTTCTTTGCTGGAATAGAAGTAGGGAAGACAAGCAACAGAAAGACACCATGTTAAATGTCTGCAGCTTCTCCCTGGGACAGCAAGTTGCAAGGGCAGAGTCCTGTGTTAACCCGCTCACAGTACATGATGAGGCAGTAGCATTTGGCTGGAGAGCCACTGAACTGGCTGAGGATGAGTGAGCTGCTGCATGCAGTCAGAAGCATCATCAAAATACTACAGTTTGGATGCAACACTATTATTTACAGGAACTTACAAAAAGAGCTATTTACAGTAAAGAAGTAACAGTCTTACTACTGTCCTTGCAAGGGACAGTCTTGTTGATCTCCCACCACCGCAGGAAGCTCCTTCTACCCCATCCAGACTCTCCCCCAGATGCAACACTTCCTGACACTTTGTTTCCAGGAGGACTTATTCTGTCACAGTCAGTCACAACTCTAGAAAATCTTTTTTCTACATTCTGCCTTCCAAAAACAAGGTGAACATCTTATTTGGGAGTGTGCCATGCAAGAAAACACAGTATTGACTATTACACAAGTTAGTTCTAGATAGTTCTTGACACTATGTACATTCACACCAACCATAAATAAAGTATGCATTTGACTGTTTGAAAATGGTTTCAGATATTTCTAACCGAGTATAATGTGGAGAGGATTTCAGAGAAAGAATACAAATGTAGACTGCACAGTTTTCTCAATTCTGCAAATATAGGGAAGAATGTGAATTAAATGCAACATGCTTACCTTCTGTAATCATGTCCTCTATCTCTGTGTCAGAGGAATTGTCAGCATGTTTTGTATTCTGTAGCTCTGACTCAACACACACAACACTCATGACCTGACCCTCCATTAAAAGCCTTTTTTCTACAGGCTGTTCAACCAGCAAAGATGAACGACTTACCTATTGCAATGAAAGCAGAACAGCATGAAACAGTTAGAAGAAAATAGCATATGATATTTATCATGTATTGTTGAGTACTGCTTTACTTTTGCAATCATTATCATATTTATATAAAGTCATAGGTGAACACAATGAAAGTTTCATAGTTGGTAAGGTCGGAAGGGACCTGAGCAGATCATCAAGTCTGACCCCCTGCCGTCAGGGGAAAG
>NW_005841911.1:4016352-4037191 GCF_000455745.1 Alligator sinensis
AGTACTGGGGTCAGATGACCCCGGACTCCTTTTGAAGATCCCCAGGGTAGGAGCGAGCACCACTTCCCTTGGAAGTTGGTTCCAGATCCTAGCTGCCCTAACAGTGAAGTAGCGCCTCCTAATATCTAGCCTGAATCTACTCTCAGTCAACTTATGGCCGTTATTCCTTGTTACCCCCAGTAGTGCGCAGGAGAACAGGGACTCTCCCATTGCCTGCTGGTCCCCCTTGGCCAGTTTACAGACAGCCACCAGATCCCCTTTCAGCCTTCCCTTGTGTAGGCTGAGCAGGTTCAGGTCCCTTAGCCTCTCCTCGTAGGGCCTGCCCTGTTTCCCCCGATCATGCAAGCGGCCCTCCTTTGGACCCTCTCAATGCTGTCCACATCCCTCTTGAAGTGCGCCTCCCAGAACTGGACGCAGTACTCCAACTGCAGCCTGACCAGTGTCGCATAGAGGGGGAGGATCACCTCCTTGGACCTGCTTGAGATGCATCTGTGAATGCATGACAAGGTGCGGTTAGCCTTCTTGGCTGCATCCTCACATTGGCGGTCCATGCTCATCTTAGAATCAATGACTCCAAGATCCTTTTCTGTCTCTGTGCTGACAAGAAGGGAGTTCCCCAGCCTGTAGGTATGCTGCTGGTTCTTCCTCCCCAGGTGCAGTACCTTGCACTTGTCAGTATTAAAACCCATCCTGTTCTCATCCGCCCACCCCTGTAACCTGTCCAGATCTGGTTATAGTCTGTCCCTCCCTTCTAGCGTGCCCACCTCTCCCCACATCTTAGTGTCATCTGCAAATTTGAACAAGGTGCTTTTCACCCCCCTGTCCAAGTCACAGATGGAGATGTTGAACAGTGCAGGCCCAAGGACCGAGCCCTGGGGGACCCCACCATCCACATCCCTCCAGGTCGAAAATGACCCATCAACCACCACTCTCTGGGTGCAGCCCTCTAGCCAATTTGCAACCCATCCGACTGTGTAGGCATTAACACCACAAGTGCCTAATTTTTTTGATGAGAATGGGGTGAGAAACCATGTCGAAGGCCTTCCTGAAAGACTGTAGTCCAGAAAGACTACATCCACCGCAACACCTGCGTCCAAGGATTTTGTGACTTGGTCATAGAAGGCCACCAGGTTGGTCTGACAGGACCTGCCTCTAATGAACCCATGTTGATTGCCCCTAAGCATAATCTCCCCTGCTGGTCCCTTGCACATATGCTCCTGGATAATTTTCTCAAAGAGCTTCCCCAGGACCAAGGTAAGACTAACAGGCCTATAGTTTCCTGGGTCCTCCTTCCTCCCTTTTTTGAAAATGGGGACCACGTTGGCCCTTTTCCAGACCTCTGGCACCTCTCCAGAGCACCACGAGTGCTTGTAGAGCTGTGCCAGGGGTCCTGTAATGACCTCTGCCAATTCCCTCAACACCCTGGGGTGGAGATTGTCAGGACCTGCTGATTTGAACATCTAGTACCACCAGAAGTTCCCTGACTAGGTCCTCACTGACCCTGGGCCTGGCTGCACCTCCCCTGGGTCCGTCTGGGATCCCAGTTGCGGGATGCCCCGGTTCCTGCTCAGAAAAATGGAGGCAAAGAAATTGTTAAAGAGGTTAGCTTTGTTGTTCCTACCCTAATTGTCTTACCCTGATCATAGATTTAACATAGGAAGAAGCCAGAATAAATAAAACGAAATGATGAAAATTTGGAAATTCTGAAGAGCAGGTTCGATGGACATTTGGCTGGGATGGTATCTTGCCCTGAGCAGGGGGCTAGATTAGACCTTGTGAGGGACCTTCCTATGATCCCTACTTTCCTATGATCCCACAAGTGTTGAACATTATACAGTATATTGATTAACAAGGTAGAAGACATAATTCTTCACAACTGCTGCCAACTGTTTTTGAAGGGTTCATTTGTAGAGGTAAGATTTCCCACAGTTAGCAACAATTTGCTCTAAGGACAAGTCCTAATTATGCTAAAGTCAATGGAAGTTTTACCAGTGATTTCAATGGCAGCCTGTCCCACTGTTTTTGTAATATTAAAATAATGCTATATGCACAGCATCTTCTCAGAGATTTACATTTAATAATCCATCCAGGGGATGGATAAAAAGTAAAACAATATTAAAAATCAGATTAAAAAGAATTAATCCCAACATATACATTCCACATACTGTATATATATTGCTCACTTTCTGATTCCATTAGAAGCTAGTACCTTGTCATTCAGTTATATAAATGAACCAAAATAGAAGTCTGGATTCCAACTATATACTGAAGATAAATATAATTAAAGCAAGTAGTTATTACAAAAAAAGGGGCTATCAAACAAAAGGGTAAGAAGATCAAATCTCAAAGCTGTGAACAGTTATTCAAGGGATAAAGAGAAGTGAACTGAATAATAAACACACACAACTATAACTAGATTTGTTTACTTTTAACATAATATATTAATAGTTTTTATACTTACAGGAAATGGCTCTAGTCCCTCCTGAATTACAAAGCCTTCAATGACATGTGTCAGAATCTGTGGTTTAACAATAGCCTGTGGAGGTCTGTTTTCTAGGCTAGGAATGCTATTAGGCATTGATGTGCTGTTACTCCTTGTTGTTGCTGCTGGAAGCAGAAGTGGAGGCGGTGGAATAGATGTATGTGAAGGGTCTAATGGAGATTTAATTACTGAGGCACTCACTGAAGAAGCCACTGCAGGAAGTCCCACTTGTTCTGGAAAAAGTAATGTAAAATATTTTATATTATATTATTACTTGGGACCAGGTACTTTAATAGAGTTACAAAAGGCAGACAGAGAACACCTGGATTCCTGTATTCTTCATTTTGTAAATGTAGATTTCCTCTCAAGTTTATACAGACATTTAAAATTTATACAAAATTATGTCTACCAGTTTCAATACCAGACTTGCTACACAAATGAATAGTTCTCACATTTAGAATTTTTTCCCAACATTTAAACAAATTTATCCTCTATTCAACAGCTCCTAGACCAGTGGTGCACAACCTTCTTGCCTGGTAGGCTGGAGTGGCAGTGCCTGATCCATTTATGGACTGAATCCAGCTGGTATTCCTGATCTAGTGCCCGGGCAGGCATAGCAGGCACCACCTGGCCATGTGGAAGGGGGCAGGGAGCAGGCTGGCCCAAAGGAGCTTGCCCCAGCTCCATGGAGAGGGAAGGGGATGTGGCCAGGTCCTAACCCAGCCCTGCAGGGAGGGAAGGGGACATGGCTCAGCACCCAACCTAGCGCACAAGGAAAAAGGACATGGTCCACCTCCAACAGAAGGAAATGCAACCAAGCCCTGCGGCAAAACGGGGTGTGACCAGGCCCCAACCTGGCCCTGCAGAGGGTACAGGGAGTGTCCTGGTCCTGAAGGGGAGGGGGCATGGCCAGGCCCCAACCTGGCCCCACAGGGGAAGGGGGTGTGGCCCAGCTACAATGGGAGGTAAGGGGGCATGGTCCAGCCCCAATTCAGAAGGAGGGGGAGTGTGGCCCAGCCCCACAAGGGAAGGGGTTGCAGCCCAGGCTGGCCCACTGCACAGGGCTTGTGTATTTGGCAAAGGGGATGGTGGCTGTATTAATGGCCATTTCTTTCCCACTGCCAAATTTCCTGACTCGTGGAAAGTCCCGTGGGCTGCATTTGGCCTGCAGGCTAGAGGTTGAACACTCCTGTCCTAGACTTATCTACCTTTGACCACCACAAATAATTGTGAAATATTTGTATTCTGTAGCCCAGAGTCATGCACTTAGATTGTAATTCAACGAACAGGAGCAGTGACCAAAGTTTACAGACACGAGTGTCTAAAGTGGGGTTTCAGCAAGGCTTTGTCCAAAGTGGAAAGGGGGGGGGGGGGGGGGGGGGGGAGAGGAGGCAGGGAATGAATCCATATTTAGGCCTTTCAATAGAAGTGATCCAATTTTCTGAGGCACAGAACAGTGCCTCTTCACATCTGAAGGTCAAGCCACTTCTATTTAGATACATAAATAGAACCCTGACTGTAGAAAATCAAGTTTGAGTGTTGTGCTTTGAATCTCTTATGTGTCTAAAAAAGGCCTACTTATCTACAGTACTGAATATAAAAGTATCTATAAATATTAAGCACCCACAAGCACATATACATATGTATTATATATAGGCTTGGCAGAATTCATTTTTTTTTGTAATTCGATGGCTAAAATCAATGTTTATTTTTAAGCATTTATTTTGATTTTTATTAAAATTTTCAAGATTGTGCAAAATTAAGAGTGTTTTTGATTTTTTCAGATTTAAATTTTCAGGGTTACGTGAAATTAGGGGTGTGGGGGACAAACAATTTATTAATGACAGTATACTGTTAAAAACTTTATAAAATCAGAAGTCAAAATATAAAAAGTTAATATCCGTAAATCAAGAAATCACACCTGCTTTAAATCATTCTGTCCATTCATCAGGAAAGAGCTGGGCCAGCAGAGACCAGAAGAGGAGGGCAGCAGCACTCCCAGAGCTCTGGGAGCATGGGCAGAAGTGGCAGCCATCCTTGATCCCCGTGCTTGGCCAGCCCAGCCCGGCCCAGCCCAGCCCAGGCAAGACACTGTTGCCACTGGGTTGGAGCTTTGAATACTTCCCCCCTCCTCACTCTGGACTTTGGGGTAGTGGTTTATTTAAGTAGCCTGCTATCCCCCTCCCAACTGCTTCTCCCACCTGTGAAAAAACAGCTGATTCCTTAACTGATGAGTCATTAGGCAGAAGGGACAACTAACTGCTTAATTAATGAGTAATTAGACTGCCCACGGTTTTCCTCTTTACACCCTCCACCCTCTGTCCCCCCATTTCTCTTGCTCCACCGTCCAGTAACAGGGGTAAGGCTTCCCCATTACAGGCCCCTTTCTCTAAATTTCAGTTATTACCAATGGAAATATTTTTCTATCAGTCTGAGAGAGAGAGGTGATTTCACTGTTTATTGATAAAAAAAAATCAAATCCTGCCAAGCCTAATTATATACATATTATTAGCTTTCAACTGAAAACAGTACAGTTCATATAGCTCAACATATCAATTATTTGTTATAAGTGAGTCAATATTTAGTAAATTGTTTTATTTTAAACATGTAATACAAGATCAACTTGGAACCAGTCAGATGTAGACATACTTTAAACTAAAATACCCTACAGATGTCTTGCAGTTTCTTTTGTCCTTCAATACCCTAGCTCTTCTCTATGGCTTCTGACCAGGAGTCACTAAGTTGCTTCTAAAATTCAAAAACATAATGGTCTCCTGTCAAACACTTCCCTTCATCTTTCCAGCTCTAGAGCCTGATGGAATCTTTTAACTGAAACTAATTAAAACAGTAAGAATAAACTTCCATTTAAGAGATCTGTGAATGTGAGACTGATACTTGGATTTAAGGTAAATGAGTTCAAACTAAAGTTTCTCACCAAAATTAATAAAGCCCTGCAACAAGATAGGGGTTAAAAAATAACAAGACAGAAGATGCTCTCCAATACACTGTATTGCTGAGTAGATGAATACTGACATCTAGCTAAGTACATTTGGGGGATTTAAACGTCCAATAACAGGTCTAGGCTAGAAAGAGACCCATGACTAAAGTGTGGGACAAACAAATAGCCAAATTCCCAGAAACTTCTAAACGAGTGACACTACAGACTTCTTTATGTAGTAGATACCTGTGTTTGCTACAACTTAAAAGAAAACTCCTGCCTAAACCCTTTTGAACTCCCCAAAAAGACTCATGGAAATATTAGCTGATTCATGACAGTGTTACAAGCAGGGATGCAGGTTTTCCATTTCCCATGGAACAACAGCAGAAACCGTGGATTTTCCCTTTTACCCAAGAAAAACGTGGGCTTTTCAATTTAATGGAGAAACCCACAGATTTTACTGTTTTGCAAAGAGCTCCGTGCAGGCTGGCAGAGTTTTACCTGCTGAGGGGAGCAGGAGGAGGGGGGTCAGGCAGGGAGCGGCATGTGCATGCACACGGCTGTCAGGCAGCCTGGAGAGCAGCTCCTGCAGGTAAGTCTGTGGGCAGGGAATTGAGGCCCCCACAGGAAGGGAGCGAGTTGGGCATGGCAGGGTTGAGGCTGGAGCTGCTGCCCAGCCAGGCGGTGCACAGGGCTTGATCTCAGGGCCCTGGCGGGGAGCAGGATGAGGTCGCAGGCGGCTCATCTGAGGGGCAGAAGGGGGGTGGAGCTGGCTCTCTGCCGCTGCGTGTGCTCCCAGGCACACAAGGGGGACCCATACCTCCAAGATCTGTACACCGGGTAGGGGCAGGTGTGGGCTGACTGCTGCAGGCTTGGGCTTTCCACCCTGCTGCCCTCCCCCTGAGGTCCCTGTGGTGCAGCGAGTGGGACCTGGCGCAGGAGGGGAGAAAGGGGCTGGGCAGGAAAGCTCCTTGCTGCTGTGAGCTCCACACTGCCCTAGTGACGTGTCCCCTGTGCACCCGGCAGCAGTGGTATGGAGTTGTATCACTCATGGCTCTGGAGCAGGCAGGGGAGCCTCGCCAGGGCAGTGAGGAGCTCACAGCAGCAAGAAGCTTCCCTACATGGCCCCGCTCCGCTTTGCTGCACTGGGTCCCGCCTGCTGCGCCATTGAGCCGCCAGGGGAAGGACAGGTTGAGGGTCACCAGCAGGGCCAGGGGGCTGTTGAGGGGGAGTGAGGCGCACCAACAGAACCAGGGGCTGGGGGGGGGGAATGAGGGACACTAGCATGGCCCAGGGGGCTCTGGGTGGGGGCTCTGGGCACCAATAAGGCTGGGGGGCTGTGAGTAGGGAGTGAGGGGCCTGGACCTGCAGCCTGGTGAGCAAAGGTTGCAGGGAAAGCTCTGATTTTCCATGATAAAAAACCCAAAATGAAATAACAAAATTTATAGGTATTTAGAATTTATTTTATTATAGTAATTGAGACACTGGTAGGCTTCCAAATTGTTTTACAATTGTAAACATATCAATAAAACATTGTGTTCAATTGATATCTATATCTATCTATCTATCTATCTATATAAACAGTATTTAATTTTAATCATGAATTTTGGGGTTTTTAATCAGAGAATTTGTGATTTATTCTTTTTTTTAAAGTCAGGGAAAACCAGGTTCCCTGGTCACAAGAGTAATAATGTAACATGCACAAAGGCTTAAGTCCTTTGCTAGCCACAGGGGGAGCAAGAACAGCAACAATGCATGAAGTTGGTAGTCCATCGCACCTGCCAGAGGAACCTGCTGAAGTGCATATTATGTTCCTCTTCTGCGCAGAAGGAAACTGTACTTGTATGTGATGCTGCCTAAGATTTACTTTCAACTGAAGTAAACACATTGTCTGATCCTGATGCCAATTATCCTCATTAGCACTTGAATGCTGTGAAGTAATTCTATCCTGCCATTTACTTTAAGAAAGAAACTTGCTTCTAATTCCCTAACCCAGCAACATGAAAGAAAGAAGAAAAGGAAAAAAAACCCCAAAGCAAAACAAATCCATCTCTCATTGTATTCTCTTTTGCAAAGGCTGTAGTATGAATTTGTACATTAGGCCTAGGCAGACAAGGTTCTTTGGGTAGAGTGGTTATCTTTTATTAGAAAAACTAAATAGTTGGAAAAACTGTTCTTTGCAAGCTTCCGGGTACAAACACCCTGCTTCAGGCATTAGGCCTATTCATTACTTGCTGAAGTCAAGGAAAATTTTCCATTGACCTCCAAGAACGCTGGAGTGGGAGCACTGTGCTGGAGAGAGAGGTAAGTACTATCATCTTACACATGGAGAAACAGACTTAAAGATTTCAAGGCTCTGTTTGTTGTCAGAGATTGAATTAAGACTGGAGACTTCTTAGTCACCGAGCTGGGAGCTTTTCCACTGGTTGACTTTTCTGTGCGACTGTAGGGGACAGGACTAGGAGAAATGGCCTCAAAACTGCAACAGAGGAAATTTAGGTCAGAGATTACAATGAAGGATTTTCTGACTACAAGAGTGATTAAGCACTGGAACAGGCTAAGTAGTGAAATCTTCATCCTTGGAAGTTTTCAAGGACAGGTTAGACAGACACTTGGGGTTTAGTCAGGAATGATCTTACCTTGAGAAAGCGGCTGGACTAGATCAGAGGTTCTCAACCAGGGGTTGGGGTCACAAGCAGTTTTAAGGGGGTCTGCCTGGCCTGGCACAGGGAGAAGCTGCCTTGGCCCCTCAGGGCTGAAGCAAGTCCTGAGTAAGGGGAGGAGGTGAGCCCGCTGGTGGGCTCACCCAGCCCAGCTCCACAGCCTCCATCTTGCAGGCAAGCCCTGCAGGCAGGCAAGGCTGTCGCTGTTCAGAGCTCCCCACCACCGAGCCCCACCTGCTGCACCCAGGACCATGCGGATGGGGCTGGGGAGTCAGGCTGGTAGAAAAGCTGTCCTACCTTTTGCTTGTATTCTCACCTGACAAAGCTTCCTCTGAGGCGAGTTCCTCACCATTCCCTAAGACTATAGCTGGTGGAGATAAAGTTGGTGGGGTAGGTGTCCTATCCATACGGGCACATTCAGATTCATCTGGCATTTCCTCCTCACACACATTCTCCACTTGATAAATCTGCATTGAAAAAGATAATTGCTTTAGAGATTTCCATTCTGCCATAGCACCCCAAAGACTTACATGAACACAAGCTTCTTGACAAATTACCAATTGGTTTTTAAAATACATTTTCATCTGTTAGTTGCATAAAATCACTTTCTTCCATCATCCACGAACATCAGTGGGTTCTGATGACATCACAGTAATTACAAACACACATTTATAGCACTTGTTAAAATTAAAAGACTAAAGTCTCTATAAAGATTCTGTCTCAACTAACATATATCCTCCTAGGCTTGCATAGTATGAAAAGAGAGAGACCCTCCCTAAAATTTCTGCCTTAAAACTAGAGGGGATTGCTATGGCACTAAGCATAGACACTGAGAGCAGGGGAAAGTCCCTCCAGTGAGAATAATGTTTAGGTAAATTGTCCACAAATAGGTCTTCCCTTAAACAAAAAAGACAGGTTGCAAATATCCCACTAAAAAGGCTGATACAAAGTTAGTAGGACAGGTCTATTTCAACACTGAGAGCAAAAAACAATTGGCTTGAAATGCTTAATGTCAGTTAATTCGTGTTTAATGTGCAAGGGCTCCAGGTATGTGAAGGCTCCTCAATATTTTCCATCTCATACAGCAGCACATCACAGTAATCAAAACGAGCATTTCGAAAGACTATGCCAGGATCATCAACTATTAGTGGAGTCATTATAAAGGATTACTCAAACAAATGAGCAATTTGCTGCCAGCCAGCTCAGCAGATCAGAGACTATAAATCCGTGCAACAAAAAAGAAGTATCTAGTCTCATTCCTGGGCCCAATCTCTGACTGAACTGCAACAGGGCTGAGATTATTATTACCTTCCTAATATGAATGAAGAATAATTAATATACTGGTTCCTTCATGAAACTACTAGCCTGAAACAAAACATCTGAGAGGTGTGTATTCCTCTGTTCCCAGGACAATCATTGGGGCATTCCCAGGAAATGATGACACTTCATTTTAGCAGAGGGGGCAAGTGAAATACAGGCATTGTTACTGTAAAGAAAATGCAGAAGGAAAAAAAAAAGAGAAAGATACACATAGGGACGAAAAAAAGTGACAAGAAAAAGAAGGATGAAGGAAGAGAAAGGAAGGAATAGTAGTAGTCCTTTTTACTTTTCTCTGTTTTATTCAGGCTGAAAGAATATTAAACATGATCTTAAAGAGACAGAATCGTTCTTTTTTGTATGAAGGTCTACTACAACAACTGCATGGCACTCCTAAATATCTGTGTCCATGAAGAAAAAGTCTACTATATAAACTATATATATTCTGAGCACAAGACCAAGAAAGATCAGTGACTACATAATGTTAATTATGTTATTAGCAGCATTAAACTTTATTTGGAACAGACACTGTTATATTTCTGGCCAATCAGAACTGAACTTGTGATGGCTCAGTGATTTTCTAAAATAAAGCTGGTGTCAGATTAGGAAGGTGGAGACCAGGAAATAAATCTTATTTTTGTATGTAGTTTGAAATTCAAAGTAGTACAATTTAAAGAAAGACAATAAGCTTCTGTTTCAAAGTCAGGTGTTTCCAACAAGCTGTGTAGGAATCACCCCAGCTGGATGTCTGCCTCTGTTCTGCATAAAATCCAGAAGGCAAACACAATTGCCATAATATTCCACTTGCATTTTTTCACTTTCTGTTTCAAGTGTAAATAAGTCAATGGGTGTTATTTAACTAATACATCTTATATAAATCTTACCTCCACCACTACATGGAGGCCTTATTCATTTGTGCTTTTTCCTGGTAAGCACAGAAGTGCATTAGTTTTCCACTTTTTATGTTCTTTTCAGTGCACATTCATACCCCTTAATATTTCTTAAGCTACTAGTATAAAAGTAACATCACACTTTCAATATTTAACAGACACATGAACCCCCACAAATAATGAGTGAGGAAATAATTGTAATAAGACAATATACAAGATACTCTTTTCATTTAAGCATGCGAGTGGAAACCAATGCAAATGCCTGGGTAGGTGGCCTATAAATATGACAGCTGTAGTAGCTATTAGGACACAGTTCAAGAAAGCTGAGTGACAAAGCACTTAAGCATATACTTAATTTTAAGACCACAGGACTGATCTTACTTATACTTAAGCACATGCCCAAGTGCTTTGCTGTATCAGGGCCAAAGGAATAAAGCCAAAAAACCTTTGGCTAAAAATTCAATGAGATTAGAGACAAATTCTCCCAAGGCAAGGTTTGGGGACAAACAAGAGGTCATTAAAATTTCCGCTATGTCTTTTTTTTTTTTTTGAGGAGACTTTTCAACTGTAGTACAAGCAACTATTGGAGATTTAGTTATCTGTAACTTTCCATTATGGCATCCTGATTTCTGATGTCTACTATATCTAAGATTTTTTCTATTATAAAATATATTTGTGCATATAAAGTTGTACTGTATTAATAGAGGAGTACCAAAAATTCACGGTCCACAGAGTTGTGTTCTGAGCATGTTTTCTACTATGTATGGTCTGTCTTCTAGTCATAGTTTCATAGTTGGTAGGGTCGGAAGGGACCTGAGCAGATCATCAAGTCCGACCCCCTGCCATGGCAGTAAAGAGTACTGGGGTCAAACGACCCCAGCAAGGTGTTCATCCAACCTCCTCTTAAAGACCCCCAGGGTAGGAGCCAGCACCACTTCTCTTGGAAGCTGGTTCCAGATCCTAGCCTCCCTGACAGTGAAGTAGCACCTCCTGATATCTAGCCTGAATCTACCCTCTAAGTCCATACAAAACAGTCCTCAAACTTACTTTTTAAAAATTGTCTTTAATACTTTACATATGTAACTTTAATTTCATTATGATCATATATTCTTCAGCTTCATTAACTGCTTCATTTCCTAAAAATTGGCAAGATTTTAGATGAAGGAGGCTTGCTTTCAACTTTTGGTATAAAATAAATACTGTTCCTTCCTTGCAGTAATCATCATCTGCATTGGGCAACAATTAAAGACAGGCGTACTAGCGAACTGACTGGACTTCCAATGACCTACACTATAGACTCAGGTTCTGTATCTACAGTAGATGTTTGCAGTGTCATCTCTGCCTACTATTTTTGCCCTCTTTATAATAGCCCCATTTTGTACAGGTGTTAAATGTCGACCTTCAGCATATACAAAATCAAATGCTTTGAATTCTCAGAAAGGGTATTCTAGCTTAACAAATGTATACATTTGTAACTTATATTTACACAGGCCAAAAGAAAGGATGGAGGAAATATTTTTGAAGTGAATTAGGTTAATATGACACTAAATGCTGAATATTCCAGGATGCTGCACCAGGAAGTGTCAAGAGGGTTTCGCATAGAAAATGCCTTTTTAAAAATATCAGTTAAGATATACTTCTGTAATCAATAATGATTCTTTTTTCTCTCAGCCCAATACCCAACTAATTCCTGTTAAAGTCAACGTCAACAGACCAACTTAAATATGAAGATTGGCAATGAAGAAATCACCGCTACATGGACACTTTCAAATGGCATAGTACAAATTAAAGCAGCCCTGCCGATTCTTGCACCAAGTTACTCTTAAAACAGGGGTAGGCAATGTTTTTTGGCCAGAGTGCAGAAAAAAACAGAACGTCTATCTTGAAAGGTGCCGGAGTGCCAAAATGCTGCAGCCGGCCCACGGAGCCCGGTCTGCTTGCAGCAGGGCTTGAAGCCTCCCAGTCACCTGCTGGGAGCAGCCTGGGCTGTGGCTGGCAGAAGCTGCTTAAAGCCCAGGCTGGCAGTAGCGTGCCGAGCAAAATGGCCTCGCATGCCACGCTCGGCACACATGCCAAGGGTTTCTGACCCCTGTCCTAAAATGTAGCAAATGTGGTAGGAGAGCCATGTTAGCAACATTACAAATGTGTAATTAAGTTCCTAAGAGAGCCTGGTTTATGCTAGTGGCACCGCTGTTAATGAGAGCTGAATTAAGACTCCTAAGTAGTGGGGCACTTGTCATGTATTCTTGGGCTTCATTATATTTGGAAAAAAAACATTTCTGTAATGAGATATTAACTGTCACAGAAAAAAACAGTTCTGCAAAGACAGGATAGAACATGTGACTGAAGGGGACCATCTGGCCCAGAATCAGTCCCCTGCAACCACGTGTAACCATATAACTGACCAACAATGGGTCAAACCACAGTTTATGAGCCACAGCCAGCTCTTAGGCAATTTCCCAGTGGCTCCTGAAGGAAGAGTTATATGAAAACATTCTCTCTCTTTAGCTGTTTGTTCATTAATTTCCATTTCTGATGTGTTTCTGTTCTTGCTTAGTGTTTAGTCTAAAATGTCATTTAATGGCAAATGAATTGAGATGGGTGCTGTGCCGGGATAACTGATGCTGCAGCAGGCTCAGAAAACAAATAATCCATTTGAGGGTGAAAAAAAATTCTTTCCACCCCAGAAGTAATCAGTAGAAGCCCTGGACCTTCAACAGGATACAGAAGAGCAAACATACTATAGAAAAAAAAAATCCATGTAAGCATAGAGTCATAGAAAAGTACAGCTGGAAGGACCCTCTTGCAGTCTAGTCCACCCCCCTGCTCAAGGTGGGATCATCTCAATCTAAACCAGCCTAGAAAACATTTGTCTAACCTATTCTTAAAAGCTTCAGGAACAAACAAACCCTCAAGCACAACTACCAGACATGATGCCCAAAACATCAAAATATACATGCAAACATATTAAAAACACAAGAGGAAGAAGGATAAAGAAGGGAAGGAAACCTAATCTAGAAAGTGCCAGCACTAACTCCCAGCCTGGCCTGCCTTGTTAGCGTGTATGAACCATAGAGGTCCTGGCTATCTAAACCAGGGCTGTCCAACTTCTGAGTGGCTGGGGCTGCATGCCACACAAGTCCTGGGGACCCTGTGCAGCCAGTGCAGCCTCCCCAGGACCGCATGGGCACATATGCTTCCCTGCCCCCATCTCCCCCCGCCAACTCCTGCCACCCCTCAGGCAGTGTGAGCCCATCCAGCTCACCGGGCCCCTCCCACCACACTGCCTTGCCCACAGACCCTGGCCACAGCAGCAGCAGCAACTGGGGAAGTGGCAGCTGGACAAAAGCCCATAGCCCACATGTTAACCTTTTGTGGCCTGATCTAAACTAAAGCACCTCATTGCAAGCACCCTGAACCCACCTTCAAGGACCCCAGGATATTTCTAATCTACCACTCCAATACAAAGGCCATTCCAATGTTCACTCTCTCTCTCTCCCACTCAGACCGCTTGTCTGGCTTCAACATCTTTTACCAGGCCTCAGTAGTCAAGAAACCCCATGCCCGCACACAGCTGCTTAACATGCATGCTCCTCCCACAATTATCAAGCCACCTTTCAATCTCTTGGAGATGCTAACAACCCGGATAACTAAAGTATATCACCAGCTGTAATTAACTCCACAATCACCCCTATTCTGTCAACCCTTCTCAGAATTAATCAGTTCTCATCTTGAAACTACTTGGGGTGCCCCTAAAATTTTTTCAGCAAGCTAATTAGCGCTTCACTATTCTGATGGCTAGAAACCTTCTTCTATCTAAATTCCAGTCTAAATTTATTCAGAATCAATTTGTACCAGTATAATCCTACAGGACATTTATCTTTTAATTTAAACAATTCTTCCTCATTAATTTCCACCGCAATGTATTTTTGAAGAGTAATTATATCCTTCTCAACTTTCATCTGCTAGGCTAAACAAGCCAAGCTCTTTTAATCTCTTGAAAGACAGCTCTCCAATTTATCATCTGCAAATTTATAAGCATGTAATTGGTTCTTGCATCAAAGTCACTAGTGAAAAATATTAAAAGAAGTGATCCATAGACTGATCACTGCAGAAAGCCACAAATAACTTCTCTCCAATCTAATAACTCCCTTTTCAGTATAATGCACTATAGTTTCTTCCTTCAGCTAGCTCCTTATTCCCTTTATAATTTTTATATAAACCCCCCACAATTAATAATTTCCTGTATGACAATATCAAATGCTTTGCTTAAATCTATTTAGTTGGTCTTTTATTACACTAACTACTTAGTTGGTCTAATAAAAGATAACACATCTACCCAAAGAGGAACCTTGCTTAAATCTAGATATGTCGGGATCACTTGTTATAAAGACTGGGAGCCACCTTTTCAAACACATCATTGGATTCACCTGTTGGGTGCCACACAGCAAGGTCAGTTTTACCAAACCTGACAACAGATTCTTCTTTACTCGGATTTACGGGATATTTCCAGCCAGTGGCCAGAAGGCAACCGTGTTAGAGTGTCTCTCTCTTTTCGTATAACATCAAAAGCTAAAGGAATGTTTCTGAGAACTTACCACAGGGGCTTCAACAGGTACTGGTGGTTGTACTTGAAGGTTTACTGCAACAGTTTGCGGTGGTGGAAGAGTCTGAAATGGCAGCTGGACCAAAGCTTCCGCAGCAGGAAGCTCCTCCTCCGAGACCAAAGTATTTTGCACCAAAACCTGGCCCTGGGATAGAATTTCAGGCTGGACTTGTAAAGACTGCACAGACTGCAAGGGCAGTTGTTGAATCTGTGTTGAAGATGCTGACAGCTGTGGAGGGGCTGCAATTGGGATTGGTGCGGACTGTAAGGCTGGATATTGTTGGTGTGGTGCTGAAGACACTATCTGCTGACCTGGGGACACCAGGGTGGGCTGATCCACTGACCCAATGGGTACTACTGGGGAAGGTGGAAGTGGAAGATGTGATGGAAGATTAAGCTGTTGTGCTACTGGTCGTACTGGACTACCAGTCGGCTGGGGATTCTGCTCTGACTGAAGAGCAGATGGCACAAGAGGATTTGTTTGCGACTGGATAAGTGCTTGTGGATGAATAATTATTGTGGGTGACTGGCTAGGTGAATGAGAAGGTGGGGGAGACACTACTACTGATTGTTGAGCTGACTGGGATGGAGTAGGAGATACTGTTAAAGGAGGAGGATGGATGTGAACAGGGGAACAATGTTGTGACTGGACACTGTTGGGAACTGGAGGAAGACAGTGGCTTTGGAGTGGCACACAGTGTTGTGACGGAGGTGGTTCCTGACTGGGAGGAGTCTGAAGAGCAATTGGCTGGACTTGCTGCTGCTGTTGCAGTATCAGTTGATGGTGGGATATCTTTGGAGGCGGAGAATGAAGAGGAATCTGCTGATGTTTAATGAGAGAATGAGGATGAATTGGAGAATATGAAGCTGTGAGGGGGAAAAAAATGACAATTAGTAATTATTTCCTTTAGTTCAGGGAACACTACAATAAATGTTTAAAGGAGAAAGTTTTCACATTAGAAGAGTAACGTCAGCATAGAACTTGAAGAAGCCATCCAGACAAGCATCAGTTGGAAATTCAATGAAAAATACTCTCTACTGTCACATGTAGCATCTCAAACACAATGCGGTAAGGAATACGTTAATTTTGATAAATTCCAAAGTGAAATGCTGCAGTAGACAATTTAATAAAACCATGTTTCCTTAATAAAATCTAAGGTCAACAAAAATGCAAAGTCATTATTTTCTTGCTGCTAAGTCTAAGATTATTATTAATGAGATCTCCTCTTTTAGTTAAAAAATACATTCAAGTTGAAGAGGAACAGGGATTTAACCTGATTTAACAGAGCCAAAAATGAAAGAAGTTCAGTGGAGTCAAAATTTGCTTAAAACAAATTACCACTTGGGCACTGTTCTTTAAATATGAGCTTTAAAACAATAATGGGCTGGAAGCCCTGTTTTAACCAAGCGTATTTTAGGCCAAATTTGTCAAAACTCAGATGCCCAAAACTGGGCAAATATATGAAGAGTTAGGCTCCTAAAACTGGCCTGATTTCCAGTAATGTTCTTTCTGCTCTTCAAAGAAGCCAGTGACCCCACTTGAATAATTGCCTACAGTAGAGAAACTAACCATACTCCTCCACATATACCCGTCTGCTTTCTTTCTTTCCTTTGATTACTAATTATTATATCACATCTATTTATTTTTAAATAGGAGATGGTTTCTTTTTTCCCTCTGGTTGAAGTCAATTTTGACAAGACAAGGATTCCAGAGCTGTATTCCTTGCAGCCTTACTCTCTTTTCTCTTCTTCTGAAAGCATGGCTTCTCTGCCTCATTCAGACCACTTGCGCGGACTACATTTCTACCCTTTGACTCATCAGGAGATATGAATTTACACAATAACCAATTTAAGTATGTGCATAACCTGATCTTGGTTGACCTCATCCCTCACATTTTTCCCTTTTGTCACGCTTATTACAACTTTTATATTTTATTAGAAAAATCTTTGAGTTGGAAACAGGTTTATTTATGAACATGTAAAAATTCTTAACACAATTGTTTCCTGATCACAACTGAGCCAACTTATGGGTGCCAAAGCAACAGAAATAAATTACATTAATACCTGAACTAGATTATATAGAGAAACATGCATACACACCTTTTTGCTTTCCTATTCTGTCTGTCTGCTTCCATTTCCCTCCCTTCCTCTCTGTGGAAGCACAGAGAATTCTAGTGTATAATTTTTTCCAACACTACTATGGATAACTATTTATCTCTAAAGGATTAAAAACCTGAATCATTAGTGTGGTATCAGACACCCGTGTGTTTTTTATCTGATACACTGCATGTTTAAGTAACAACCTTTCTAAAGATAAAACTTCATCCTACCTGGTGCTATTAACTGATGTATGCTGGATGTCCGTGTGACAGGTGTACTTCGACTCTCGGAAGTTGGGCTCTCTCCTTTTCTATTGCTTTCTGCAGGATCTGGCTGGCTGCCCTTGGTACTGATTGCAGGTTTATTAGGGCACAGAGCCAAAGACTGAGCTTGACTACTGCTCTTTGGTTGGCCAGTTGGGGAACTGGACAATACCCCCGGCTTCTGACTACGCAATGTCAAGTTCTGGACCTAGGAAAAAGGAAAATTAAAAAACAAACATATATACGTGTCTAGCTAATACATGCAAACACCAAGATGATAGCAATAATAATCATTGACTGGATATGTTTTTCATGAATGTTATGAATATAAATGATAAATTGCAAAATACTTCAATATGAAATGGCATAAGTCACAGATTTTCAAGATAAGTAAAAAAAATACTATTCCTGTTTAAATGGATGACAAGCAAATACTTTCAAAACGTAAACTAAATCTTAACTTTATAACATGGGTTCCTTACAAGGCTTTTGAAAAGAAAGAAATTATAACTGGTGGAAAACAGCAGGACGCAAATTTGATTCTGAGTTTGACACATTTCTCCAGTTCTGCTGTTGCTTTATAATAAATGTGTTAGAGTGTTATAGCTGCGATGGTCAAGGCATTCAAAAGCTTGTCTAACTTTATCTAAACTACACAGTTGGGGTGAGGGCAACAGCAGGGCCGCAATTGCTGCTCCCCCTCACTCCCTACCCACAGCCGTGATGTGGGGGAGCTGTGGGTGGGGAATGAGGAGCCTGGACCTGCATCCTGGTGAGTGAAGTGGGCAGGGGGAGCTCTAATTTTCCATGATAAAAAACACAAAATCAAATACCAAAATATATATGTACTTAGAATTTATTTTATTATACTGCTTGAGGCACTGGTAGGCTTCCAAACTGCTTTAAAATTGTAAATAGATCAATAAAACATTGTGTGCTCGCTACAACCTAAACCCCTGCAACTGAGACACATACACACACATTACATACATATATATACATATACCACCCCAACCCCCTCCATACACCCACACAGAGTGGTGTTTCATTTTGATTGAAGATTTAGGGTCTTTTAATGATAGATTTTTTTGCTTCTTCTCCTCTTTCTTTAAATCACAGAATTTGCCATTTTTAAACAGAGAAAACCAGGATCCCTGCCCATGCAACATAAATGTATACAATGATTATTTTCAACAACTGTTCTTTCTACCAGTGGACGTTTTGCTTGTGCTTTCCAGTTAGTCTGTCCTCAGCCCCACAATGCTATTAAGGAAACCAAGTGCCAGCACCCTTTCTCTGCAATATGTGCCAGAGAAGCTGGTATCTAGTTTCAGTGGCTTATACACCCAGGTGAACAGTCCTTCCTTGCTTGCTTGCTGTGCTATCTGCAGGAAGATACTTAATAGTGGTGCTAGGATTCCCAGATGAATTCAGAAATACTGGTGTGAGAAAGCTTTGCACTGGGATGCTTGGGTCCATATTAGATGTACTGGCATGTCTATGAGGTAGTTAGCTGTGTTAGTTCTAAGGTGTCACCCTGCTCTATCTTCTGCCTGATTTCAGATAAATGGTTCAGTATTCATAGGCAATGACCAGCCTTGCCATGCAAGAGAACTCCCTTGAGATCTCAATGGACTGCTAGTCTTCTACCACAGCTTCCTCAGGACCCAGAAAGCTGCTTTCAGTGACCTTGTCTGTGGAAAATGCCATTGAGGAAGACTGCTTCATGGAACCACCGCTATACAACACTCACCCGTAGTGTACAAGGGGTTGGAAGGCCCATTCTCACAAGGGTTTGGCTCAGGGGTCACCCATGCATTCCATCCCAACTATGCACTCCAGGAGGTGAAAGTCACCCTATAATCCCCATAGTATCCTCTTATCTCAAGCAAGTGCTGGTGGAGGATGCCCCCTACCCACTTGTAACCTCTGTCACTGGGTCCTGTCCCACTAGCACCTCACACAGCCTCCCATTTAGTATCTAGGCAGGTGGCTTCCTGTAAACATGCATATCAAACACACTTTCCATTTCCTTACTCTTGTACCCTACCCCAACACCAAGCACTAGCACTTCCTGCCACTTGGGGACAACCAGTATCCTGTTTAATTAGTCTTTACTTAAGCCTGGTGCCACCAGTTGTAAACTGGAGGGCCCTGCATGGTGCCATAAGGATAGACTTGTTATTGGCATGGCTTTCAGCATCTCCCAAAGTTTGACCATTCTGTGGAGAAACAAGGATGCTGGTACACCCCTAAATAGAGGAAGTCATGCTGGTTAGAAGAGGGAGTTGAGAAGGAAGTCCAAGTTTCAGCTTCCCCAGAACCACATGCTGAGTTTCTGGCTGCACTTTCCCTTCATAAGCTCATCTTTGCTTGCCCCACCTGATGCCCCACAAAGTTGCAAGACTTCCTCATAAATTTTCTGCCTTCACACCATGTTTTTATTGGTTTCATTTCATAAGGTATGGGGGAAGGGAAAAAAAAAAGAGAGGAGATTTTATCTTTGTAAGAGTGAAAGAAAAAAGGGAAGCAATCAGGAAAAAATAGAAAAACAAAAAAGTGGCAAAGGGAGAGAAACACAAGTTTCCCAAACCTAGAGATGTTTTGTTCCATTATTACAGACTGTTAGTGAGCTATTCTGCACGCTCTTGCTACTTGACAGATGATACCGTAAACCAAATTCTCCCAGCCAAACATCCCCGTCTAACTAGAAGCTAAACTGTGTGCTAAGCTATCATTACATTAACTGTATTTCCCAAAATGTAGTTTAATGAGAATTGTTGCCTTTTTTTTTTTTAATTTTTTTAAACCAGGGGTTGGGAGATGAGGAAGGAGAGGAGAGGAAAACTGATTCCCCATTCCCATCTAATAAAACACCCTCCAAAACCTAAGGAAATAGATTAATACAGCCTAAGGATAGCAGGCTATTGCTGAACCAGGGCCATCACATCACTAGCTGCTGGTGAAAATGAATCTTTGTGATGTCACTGCTGCTATAGAAACCAAGAGGCAACACAGTGAACATTATATCTGGCATCAAAAGACCATGGGACGTTGAGAGAGGAGGCAACATCGAGTCTGGCAGCTCAACATCACTGCAGCTCAACTGAGGGAAGAACACTTTATGGAGAGATGTCCAACCAAAAGGGCTGCAAACAAGGAGAAAAATCTTCAGATAAGCAAATGCATCAGCAAGCCAAAAACTCCAGGCAAGATGAATATGGTACTTCTGTCAACAAAGAGCTAATGGTTTATGCAAACAAGGTTGCTTCAGACATGGTGTTCTCATTCTTGAAGACCATGAAGGTCGAAAAGAAGGGCAACAAGCATGCTCCAGCTTGCCTGGTTTTGAAGACAACAGCTCTCAAACACACCAGAGATGTTATATCAGACTTGATAGACTCAATAATGAAAAATCTGCATAGTGTCACAGGTGAGCTCATGACAGACTCTGGCTTCGTTGCTACTGTGAAGAAAAATCTATTCAGTGTAGCGAACCAGAAGTCTACTGAAATTCTGGAAGCAATGGTTAAACGCCTTTTTCAAGCCCTAGCAGGAGAAGATAAGGGACAATCCAGGT
>NW_005841912.1:0-13213 GCF_000455745.1 Alligator sinensis
AGCTCTTTCAGCCCTGAATGCTGAACAAAAACAATTAAGGGACGCTGTCTTAGAGAATAGAGCCGCTATTGATTATCTCTTATTACGACACAATCTTGGGTGTGAAACTTTAAAAGGAATGTGTTGTTTCAACCTCACCGATAATTCTGTGCTGATTGAAGATAAAATTGGTGCCTTACAACAATTGGCACAGACGTTAAAAGAATCATCTGGCTTAGACTTTTCCTGGTTAAATTCCTGGCTTCCCAATTTTAGATGGTTGAGACAGTTAGTTAGTACAGTTGTCTTGTTCTGTATTATAGGAATTATGGTTTGTTGCTGTATCCAATGCTTACCTGTTTTTATATCTATCTTCAGGCCTAAGGTAAATCAAATGATTTTACAAACAAAGAAAGCTGATGATACTAGATTTGTGTTAAACCAAATTGAATGGAGCAGTTATAATAATAATTAAAAATGCTCCAAAGGGGGGAAATGTAAGGAGTGACCTAGAAACCTCTACTCAGAGACGATAAGAATAAGAGAATGCTATGTGAAAAATGCCCATCTGCAATGATAAGGAGGAGACAGTCTCAGATAAAGGAGGCTTGAAAACAAAAGAAGAAACAGAGTACTGAGTTAAAGGGCTCATTAAAATATTAAAAATCACACCCCTAGGTGGGGAAAAAGTATGCTAATGAAACACATATGTATGTAAATGAGATACATGGCTAAAACACAGGTATAGAGACATGCTCAGTAAAGAACTTCTTGCGTCACTCACTTATAACCAATCATTAAACAAGCACGCTTGCGAAGGCATTGAAAACTCCTGTATAAAAGATGCTTAGAAATAGTGATCTGGTGTGCTTGTTACATGAATTATTCCACTTGCACCTTTTATTGCTAGCAATAAACCTTCTTTGTACTTTCACCCCTGGTATCTTTATTGGCCTTTGCATACCGGGCACGATCCCGGACTTGAGCTGGGGCACAACACTGTTTTTTCTTGCCATATATGCTAGAAACAATCATGCTTTACACATGCTAAGCACCTAGCGAATATTATTTACTAGATAAATATAGTTTCTCTAGTTTCCTAAATTTTTCAAGTAAGGAATCTGAATCTTAAAACTTAATTGCACACAGTCAATTGGATAGACAGTATCAGAACCAGGATTGAAGTCCTACTTTTCATTCCACTCCTCCACGAGAACACAGAATTGACAAAGTAAATCATTTAGGGTAGAATTCTCAAAATGAAATGAGGGGTTTCATTTTTTAACTCCTACAGAAAATGAGGAACACCTGGGTGCCTAATCCTTTAGGACATTCAGATATCATACCTTTAATATTAATTACTCAAATCAGCTTTATATTTGATCTCCGTTACTACATAACTTTTTGTGCTAACAGACAAAATTGTTAATATATACCAGTCTTTCTTTTCTTATTCTTAAATATAATTAAACTAGATATTGACATGGAAATGATACTGTAATACAAAGGAATAATGTTAAACTGCTTTCCTTTAAGCATATACATTTTGTTTATTTTCATGACATTATTCTGGCTTCTGCAATTGAACTCTGAAAAACAAGTTTTTAAAAGATACTGAACCTAAAGTAGCACAAACTAATTGAAATGAGACTTTCTTCTCCAGCCAGGTGGTATGAGTACCTCCAATTAGTTTTTAAATGTGTTTGGTATCTCTGAATCATTTCAGATAACTGGGGTTGTACTGTCCATTCCTTTTAGCTTTAAAATTGACTATTTCAAAGTAGAAGTATAGCACGCATCCTACTTACTCATTTTGCTGAAAGAAAAGCTAGGCATTTTTAAACAGTTGTCATATATGGATAAAAGTTACAGAACTTACATTTTGTATAAGAATATATTGCTCCCATTCAGCCCTGCTAAATAAATGTTAAAGAATACACACATTCACAATTTACACTTGGGTGAAAGGAGTGGGATACCCATCATCAACTGTAATGTGGTACTGCCCATGTGCATACTCTCATCCTCTGGCAAGTGGAAGACCCCTTCTGAGGTGAATCATAAAAGAAATTCTGAGTAAGAATTTTGCATGCTATAGATGTCATCAACATGACACGGCAACAAATTTACAAGATTTTAACTCAAATTTTAACTCATACTAAATATAGATTATATTAATTTTAGATATGGTTTTTACAATGCTAACAATTTGTGTCCAATTAGTATCAGTTGGAACAAGAAAGAGCTCTTAATGCTGTCACTTACGAAAACCACTGTACTACAACTTGGGCATATCTATGCATGCATTAACATGCTTTTCCTAATGCACATTAAATTTAGTACCTCCAATGTGAGGTACTAAATACATGTGCATTAGGCTGCCCTAATGTGCAGTACCAAAAGCATGCATTTTTAAGTGATGCTTAATGTGCAGTAGCCTATTTTACTGCATATTAGTGTAATTGCACTTTTTTACGTGATGTTTTAAAGTGCAGTAAAATAAGCTACTGCATATTAAATCACATGTATAGATTTGCTCCTTGAGTAGAAATCCAAAAAAAATCCACCTACTATGTTCTTAAATCAACTAAGTGCTCAAAATTTCCTGTCTTTTCCATTACCTATATTTGCTGCACCATTGCTGCAATAAAATAATAGTGAAAAATATTCAGGCTTGTGTTATGCTGTAGTTAAGCATAGATTCTGCTGCACTTAGTTACATTGAGTAATTTACAAAGGTTTCCACACGTAAATACTGTCTTGTGTGCCTTCCCATTATGACCAAGGGTGGCAGAAATATCCTTCATAATTAAAAAATATATATTTCAGGGCTTTTGGTTGTAGCTGTGTTGGTCTAAAGACATAAGCAGGCAAGCTTCTTTGAGTAGATGCAATATCTTTTATTAGACCAACTGAGTAGTTGGAAAAAGAAGTTCTTTGAAAGCGTTGGGGCACAAGCAATTTTGGGAACAAGCAATTGAAAAAAAAATCTTTCAATTTTTAAACGATAAAATGAAAATGTAATCAGAAAGTACTCTATCTTAACATCTTTTAATATCTTGAACATCTAGAAATAATGAATGAAGTATCCCTGTCTATTCCCAAAAAATATATATAATTTTGGTGGACTTAAATATAAATTTGAAAGTTGTGAATTTTATAATTAATTTAGGATGCATTTATGGGCACTGTCTGTAATGATGCCACATGAAAATGTGATAGAAAAAATTGCTCACAGGTTCAAATAAGTGGGCTACTCACAGGAGTAAATATAAGTATCTGAGTAAACATTTACTGAATTTGGGTTTACAATTATTTTCCTTCTTTAGATGTAGCAATAGTTTGAAATCCTAACTGCACTAAGCTGTAAACAAGGGGCACCCAATTTTTTCTTAATCATAGGCTATACTGGAAATTTGCCAAGGGCCAAAATGCTACCATGTAGCATCCAGTCATCTGCTATTAATACAGAAATTTAAACATGGAGAAAGTTTTGATCTCCCTAATCTATAAACACTAATGTTATCAACTGTAAAGATTAATAGCATAACGGTTGTTTTCACACAGTATATTTATATCAGTGGTAAGGGGCAGAGCCATATGATGGACAGCCCTCACAGCCAATCAGTGTGAGGGGCAGGGCCACTGAGGCCCCTCTGCCAAAGGCATGATGGCCCCCGCCTCAACCAGCCCATGAAAATGGCATCTGGCCCCACGATCTCCGCACGAAATCTGTTGGTCACCTCCTTGAGTTGGGTAGACCCCTAAAGATAACATAACACCAAAGAAGAGTAGTCAGTTCTAGAGTATCCATGCATATATATGTGTGTGTGTATATATATATAGAGAGAGAGAGTGTATGTATGTGTGTATACATATATATATATGCATAGAGTATACATACATACATATATATATATATATATGTATGTGTGTGTGTGTGTGTGTGTGTGTGTGTGTATTCTAGAACTGACTACTCTTCTTCCGTGTTCTGTTATCTTTAGGAGTCTACCAAACTCAAGGAATTGCCCAACTGATTTCATGGGGAGATCACAGGACCGGATGCCATTTTCATGGGCTGACTGAGGCATGGGTCCCCAAACATTTGATTGGCTGAGGGCCCCAGGGGCCCCACCCTTCACCACTGATTGGCTGTGAGAGCTGACTATAGAAAAACAATAAAGCATTTTTCTGTTGCAAACAACACAGAAAGTTCACACCAAGTCTGAATGTTTTTAACACTACAGATTTCTATTTGAAATATCTGGGTTTATCTTTTGAATCATGTTTGTATGCCTGAACAGTGCCAACAGTGTCTGATATCCTGCAACACCACTGAAAGAATCTCAAGGCATCCCAGGGGGGCCACAACACCCTGGTTAAGAATCACTGGCCTGGAAGGTGTGAAATATAAATATATATGTCACTAAAAATTAACACAACTACAGGCTTATGAAGCAGAAATTCAACTAGTTGATAATGCTATTTTACAGAGAATACAGTATATATTAAGTGAAATCAATATCTTGTTTGTTAAATCTGCAATTAATGTAGTTTCCTTGGACTTGACATACATTATAACTAATATATGACTGCAGATTTTAAAAATTACTATCCGAAAATTGTCATGATTAGCCAGGCAATTTGTAAACTATCTTGGCAATCTTGCCATCTCTGGAGTATATCACAAGAACTTTTTGAGAGGAGGTGGAAAGGTGCCAATAGCAATCTGTGATGCATGAGAGTCAACCATCTGCTAATCTGATTGATGAGAAGAACATGGCATTGGCCCTTTTGAAAGTCCTTGCTAACTGTTTGTAGGTGCCTTGAACTGCTTTTGATAAGTGGGAGGATCAGGCTGTGACAGAACATGATGATGATGTGCCTAAGCAGAGCAGGAAATTGTTTTGAGAGGAGGCAGCTGTGGCTCCTAGGCAGAGGATTTCAAATGTAACATTGGTGAAATGATTTCTTGCTTGAAAAATCCCATGCAATATGAAAGCTGGATTCCTTAACAAGAATCTTGCACTCAAATACCAGCAAAGTTTAGGAGGAAGGTTCTCACTCCTGCTGCAGGCCTTTAACTTTTCCCTTCCCCCAGTTATAACAGTCCTTAAAGGAGTTGGAGGAACCCATTGCCAACCTATTGTGTGTCAGCGTTTCTCAGCTCATGGATCATGACCCAAAAGTGGATCACAAGAATATATGAAAAGGTTGTTAACAAACTTTAAAAATAGATTCACCTGCAAAGAAACATCAGAAACCATGGCTTTTGCCTTGCAGGCTGGGGGGTTAGGGCCTGGAGGCAGGGGGCAGTTTACCATGAGTCAGGGGCACTGGGTCAGGACTGGCCATTGATGTTTACAAATGGGTCCTGGTACAAAAAAAGTTGAGAGCCACTGCTCAGTGTGACACACACAGCTCTATACCACGCCCAGCCCTGCACGTTGGCTTCAGGGGGTTACCTGGGGAAAGGAAGAGATATCAATAAGATGTGGCTAGAGAGCTGAATGGCCTGACAGTTGTGGATCTGGACATAGGGGGCCAGGTAAGGCCACCAAAATTTAGAGTGATCTCCACAGCTGATCTATCCTGAAACTTCACTGAGAAGCCAGCCAAAACCTAGGGAGTACAACAGAAGGCTTGGTTGCGCTGTCTCAGTTGTATTTCCAAAAAGATAATGCATGGAATCTGTCCCTAAGTGTTTTCACTTTAATGAACCCTACTACACATGTCACAACAGGTATCCATGAAGGGAATTTTTTCACTATTTGCAATTAGTAAATTCATTCATATTTCCCATTTTTGTCTTCTTTATATGATTTATTTGTGTTCTGTCCATGCTTGAATCTGTCTATCAAAAACATCTATGTGGTGTTTATATTCAAGTGATTAGTTTACGATGCATTGTTTTTTCTTACCTCATGTTCAAAACCTCTGAGCAGCATCAGAAATAAATTCTGGAAATCACCATTTAACATTGGCATAGGGCTCTTATTTGAAAGATCCCTGATAAGTAACAAAGCTTTAAAATTTTCACTCTCCCAAGAATTTTATGTGTGTCCTCCCTTCTCCCCACCCACCCCCTCAGACAGTGTTCTTCATAAGAGAGAGTCTATTTTAGGTGATGATACAAAGAAACAGTTTTTATGATATTTTTTAGAGGGAGATTTCAATTCTGTTCAGAGCCATGAATAATACAAGTCAGGGTGGAGAGAGGCTTAGGAGCAGGGTGCTAGTGTTACACTTAGAAGTACCATACTAAACTACTGTAGTTTTTCACGTGATTTGATAATTTGGCCACTGAATATAACCACCACATATCTTGATGTACGGTGTGGTAGTACCATACACTGTGAGTGTATCATGAAGATAAACCTCAGTATTGATGCAAATATGGTTACTAATACATTCTAATTTAATTTTATGTTTGGCGATTATAACTTGCCTTTGTCTTCAGTGATTTTTTATGAGATACAGTGTCTTAAATGTACATGATACTTGGAAAACAATGTTAACATTCGTGCTTATGCTTCTCTTCATATTATGAGTATGAAATAGTGTGGTTAAATAAGGATATTCCTGGGAGATCTCTTCTTTTCAAGTATCATAGATAGAGGCCTACCAAAACTGCAATTTCACAATTTTTGCAGAAACCACGATTTCATGCAGCCTCCATGAAAAAGTGTAGGCCTCAAGAAAAAGCACAAAATCACTGAGTGGGGAGAAAAAAACCCAAAATAAACCTGCAAGCAGAGAAAAAGGCAGGAAGCCCTTGTGTCCTGAAGCATGGTGGGAGAAAGAGGGTGAGGAAGGAGAAGGAAGGTGGGGAGAGGGAGAAAATCGGAGGCTGAGCCCCTGATGTAGGCTCAGCCCAGGAGCCAGTCAGGGGCCAGCCAGAAAATTGGGAGGTTTTTAGCACTAACTTTTAAACTGCACACAGGCATGCTCCTGCCTGATGAGGATTCTTCTTTAGCATGTCTGCTGAGAAGTCTTCCAAGACCGCCAAAGACGTTTCAGCACTGGACCATGCAAGACAGTATCCTGCAGGGACCTTGCATGCAGATGGATGCAGACTCTTTTAAACCTCCTGCAATGTAACTCTGGACGTGTCCAGGAAAACCAGCATAGATCAGCACTGGGAGTCCAAGGCACATGTGAAGAGGAAGGCTCCTGCAGAGGCTGAAGGTTAGAGCAAGAAGCAAGAGACCATGTCCTACTTGTTTAAAAGGACCACCGAAAGCAGTTTGGCATCGGCTGGCATCTTTCCTCATGGAGGCTTTTACAGCGGTGAACATCCCACTGGAGAAACTTGAACACCTGAAGTTAAGGGACTACCTGAATTAAATTGTGCCAAATGCTGCCAGTTTTCTGTGTGCCAACAAGCTTCATCAGTACTGTCTCTTTGCAGGGATTGCTTCACATGTACAGTCCATGAAGGCTGCCTTGGCAGAGTATTGTTCCTTCTCTATTGTAAGTGATAAAGCCACTGATTCTCAGTATAACTATGTGCTACATGTTTTATTTGTACTGGAGAGCTGGACTGACTGGGACCTATCTTTGCCTCAAACTGAGCTGGCTTACCTCACTTCTGTCAATTTTTCTACCATATCAAAAGTCATTGTGAAAGTAGTTGTCAGCTATGGTGTAGGCTTTAACAAGATCTCAGCATTCCTGTCTAACAATGCTATGTGCATGTCCAAAACTTTCTCCAGTGTGCTCCAAAGAATGCTGCCCACCTGCAATGTGCAAATTTTGTCCTTAGTAAGCCACATCTAGTACATACAGTTCCCTGAGGTGGATAGCCTGGTGAATTTTTTCAAGAAATCCTTCAAGCACTGTCCAGGTTGTAAGTTACAGTACAGGGAGTCCATCACCAGTCAGAGTAGGGACTCACATGGCACTGTGCTGCTGCCACCAGAGCCTGTTCTCTGTGGAATTCATGTTTCAATGTGGTCCATCCCCATGCCAAGCATATGCAGCACTACCAGCAGTTTGTGAGGAGGAGCTGGAAATCACACCCAACTTACAGTGAATGCTCACGCTTCGTGATCTCTTAGGGCAAGGTGACATTCAAGATCAAGTGACATTTGTGGCTGACAGTGGCAGCCAGGTCATGGAGCTTGAAGGTTGACAGACTATGATCCACAATGCACACAAGAAGCTGATGGATTTGATAAGCTGGGGCATCACAAAGACTGTCAAGCTGCCCTTGTGAAAAACAGTGCAGAAGGGACCTCTTCCGGGTAGTAACTGTGAAGCTGAACCAGTACTACAGGTATGACCCATCATTGTTAATGCAGTTCAGACCACCAGCTGCCTCTTCCTTAATGCTGTTCACATTTTGAACCCTGTGGGGCCTATGGCCCAACCAGTGCTTCACACCCTGTTAAGGGGTACGCTACCTTCTTGGAATACTCGCCTGCCACAGCTTGATGGTATAAACTGAAGAATTCTCTCCCAGGGAAGAAAAACTGGCTCAGTTATCAGGGCCGTCTCTAATAGTCCAAAATAATTAGTTATGGCCTGTAGTAGATCCTCACAGGCCTAACGGGGAGCTCCTCTAACCCCAGTACCCCCACCACAGTCCTCTAGTGTAAATAAAGGCTCCTGCTGTTAAGGCATCACAGCCAGGAGCAGGTCTCAGTACCTTCCCGGTTGACTTCTGGGAAGCTTCTGTAGTTCATTAGAAATAAAAATAAAGAAATAGGGGCAGTGGTTTCCCTCACCCCTTGCTTCTGCTGCTTTCCAGTGTAGGGTCTCCCCTCTCACCACTTGCTGCATCCTTTTGGGCTCTCTGCCATGTACTCCCAGTCTATCAGCTCAGGCTTCTGGTCTCCAGCTGCAGCTTGTCTGTCCTGTATTAAGGTGAAGTACCTGAGATGAACTGAAATCAAGTGATTCTTCCCCTGAGGGTATAAACTGCCTGAGCTGATCTAGCCCAGGCTTATTGCTCCCATATAGGGCTTTCCCCTCCCAGGGACTCTGTTTCCCAGGCCCAACTTCCAAGGGGTCAGACCATAGCTGTGCTCCCTGGAGGCTCCCTGCAGCCCGTGCTTTCCCTGCTGTGGCAGTTTGCACCTTAGATTGGTAGAGCTCTGAAGGTAAAGGTTTTGTTCCCCTCATACTCCCAGACCTGTCTTGGGGCTTCCTGGGTTTGCTGCCTTGGGACAGGCTCTCCAGCTGCCCTGTTTCAGCTGCTCCTGTGGCTTGTCCCCTCACTGGTGATGCAGCTTGCTTGACAGATGCTGAGAGGAAGGGAGTGATATGGATTTTCTTCCTTTAACTCCCTCTGCTTTTCTACAGACCCCCAACTAGGTATCTTTTCATATTCATGTGCAGACAAGTATTTCTCTACTACAGTAAATATATTTATTATTATCTTCTGTTTATCCACCTTATTATCTTTATTCATTCTGTTATCTACTATCTTCCCCTTAAAAAGTTAGAATTAATAAATCATTCTGGGAGATGAAATACAGTGCAATTTAGGAGATTCACCATAACACAGCTTCAGAGCAACCAGCTGGAGAAATAGAAATAATAATTCAAAAGGTGTTTATCTAAAATATAATTTATTGGAAAAATATAGATGGTAAAAGGGCTAACACTTCTGATTAATTTATTCACAATATATCACAACTAATTTTATTACTTTCTCCATTGATATCACAGAAGCTACAACAGAATAAAAGGACACATTTTCTTTAAAATAAAAATGAAGAAATGTGTTGTGTGTTCTATTGTGCCGTGCTGTTTTGTGTCATATTCATTACCTCATAAAGAAGTAAAAATAAGGTCCCAGCTTTTGTGGATTGTTACCATCTCAAATACTGGAAAGACACATCAGTTGTAAGTGGAACCTATATGAAAATGAAGGGGATAAAGTGAAAGCATAAACTCCTTTCAATTAGCTGCCTTAGAGTAAGGGAGGATTAATTCAGTGAGTCATCAAGATTTTATCAAATAATGGAGTCAAAAGTCCTGTTTTAAATGTGTTAACAAAAACCAAAAGGCTGCCTGAATTAGGATATGATACATTATCATGTGATAACATATGTTCGATAAGAACACAAGGCAGAGATGGGCTTTATAAAGTAACTGAATCAGAGATGCATAAACTTCTGTGGTCAGGCAGAGCTCACTTCATCAGTTGCTGTGCTATACTATGTTCTGCTATGTATCTGATGTATTCACCTTTTGCTTGCAAAAGCTTATGCATCTCTGATTCAGTTCTTCTGTAAGGTCCATCTCTATCCTGCCTTCTGCCTGACTTCAGACTAACATGGCTAATTCGCTCTCTATGGGCACATGCAATTAATCATGATTAAAATTAGTGCACATTAGCCTAATGCTCAGTAACTGGTTTTTGGCAGGTGTCTACATGTGCAGGCAACCAGTACTAAAGTTAATGCCAGTTCTCTCCAGCCCTGCCATGTCCCCCTGTGGCCACTAGGGGGAGCTTCAGCCTCTGGCCACATATCTACTAGTACTTGGTTGCCATGTTGAAACCAGACCCAGCTGCCAGTACTTGGCCACCAGCACAAGCTGCAGCAGCAGCTCCAGCAGCAGGTCCTCTCTGGTGAGGCCCCAGGCAAAGTGCACACCCACCAGTGGGAGCCAGAGCACCGGATGTGGGAGGCCCTGGCAGACCACCTCTTACAGCACTCCCTCTTCTAGCCCACTTGCCCGGCTGCCCACAAATCCCCCACCCCCAGCACCACTCTCAGAATACACACATGGTTGAAAGTAAAAGCTTTATTCCCCTCAAAAGCCCCACCCCCATCCCAGCCCCCTCAACACATAGAGCCCTTTTGCCCCTCCCTCCATCACCAACAAACAGAGCCCCTCCACCACCCTCCCCACCACCCTCCCCACCCTTCAACAATAAAAAAAAAATGCTTCCCAATGTGCAAACTATATACAACCATCTCACAGTCTTTTATTGCCCCAGACTGGGGAGCTGTAGGATGAGGGCACCTGGGGAGCGGAGCCCAGAGGGCAGGTGGCCAGCACCCCAGCCTTGGGCCATTCCAAGGGGCTGGACTCGTTGATCTTCTGAGGTCCCTTCCAGCCCTAATCTATGAATCAGTGGGGAGCATGCACATGACCACTAGGCCCAGAACAGTGTCCAGGACCAGGCAGTCATTGTCTGTGGCCCCCACTGCCCAGTGCTTGATGACAATCTGCTCCTGCAGAAGCCACAGGAGCTCCTGCTCCAGGGCCAGGAGCTCAGCCTCGAATGCCTCCTCCCAGGCAATGTCTTCCACCCACTAGGCCAGCACCTGGTCCTCCTTGGGGTGGGGTCTGGGACTGTAGAGCAGTTGAGGCAGCTGCTGGCTAAAGCAAATGTACCACAGCACCTGCAAGACAGTAGACACTGCTGGGTGTGAGCAGTAGCAGGGAGCAGGTCCTGACCCTGCTGCCAGAGACAGACAGACAGCCACCCTGGTACCTTTTTCATTACTTCCTAAAAGGCTTTGATTGGAATAAAATTAGGAAATGACCCAAATATTTTTAGCTTTTCACAGAGTGGCCTAATTTTAACCTCCCTGTCAGTGAACACCCCCCACCCTCCAAGAAAAACAAAAGAAAACCCCCAAAACAAAAAACAAATTTCACTTCCTCATATGGGATTAAACCTCTATATTGCTAAACTGTTTGAGAAAAACATGCTTGAGTTCCTCAATAATTTTGCAGGAGGGAAAATCTGACAGAAACTTTTTTCTGAAGTGGCTGCCTGCTGCTATACAGAAGTTCCATGAATGGTCTGAGGAACAAGTATGTGGAGTGTTTTTCTTGTGGAACATGAATATTTTGATAGCTCTAAAGTAAATTTAGATAGCAGGTTACCCTTTGATCATACTCTGGTTGTCTCTGCTCAGATCTCCCTTTTGAAACCAAATAACAAACGAAGAAGTCCTCACTACTGTCTCTTTTTTTTCTATTCACCTACATTGAGTGCAAGGAGTTTCTACCGATTTATCTTTTAATTAAAATAAGTACTGCAGACTTTCTATGTAGAGATCATTTCATTTGGAGATTCCCTAAAGATAGCAATGCAACTGCCCAAGACCTATAGTAAGAGCAATTTTTCTTTCAACATGGAAAGAAAAAAAAGAACTGAAATCTGAAGCAGTGGAAGCTATGACAACTGAGTCTTAGAAAAGAGAGACTATGATACCAATAATTACCAAAGTGAACAGTCACAGAACCAGAAAAGTGTTAAGAGTCAGGCAAGTTTCCTGATTTCCTTTGGGATTATGACCAGGTTCTGTAGCTGTGTCTACACAATATGCTGACTGTGAAGTAGCCTGTGACTACTGCACAATAATGTTGCATGGCAGGAAGTATGATGAAACACTACTGTGCAGTGGTCATGAGCAACTGTACAGTCAGTGTCACGAAACAGTCATTCATAGGAACAACTGCACATTAACTCCACTTACTGAACAGTCATTTAGTATAAACAAGTACTAAATGACCACGTAGTAAGGACTGCACAGTCAGCGTCTCGTGTAGACGTGGCCAGCATATGTCAAACCCACTCATACCTTTAATAATCTCAGTGGAAATGTATAGCAGGACCAGGACCCGGGTGCTGCCTCCTGGTGGCCAAGTGGCCACTACCTCAAGCTGAATTGAGGTACCCTTTCCTCCCTTCTTTCCTGCCACACCTTGATGTACTGTTAAATTATGAAACTGAGGCTGCCTTTTGGTCCTAGAACCAAGTCCTCATCCTTCCTTTGCCAACAGATTGCCTCTCAGACCTCACTAGCAGCCAGAGACAATTGTAGGGGGTGGTGAGTGGTGAGTGGTGACCACCTGCATCACTGTCCCAAATCAATTCAGCTGAATCTGATTCAGATATTCGGCTGCCACCAAAATGGCCAAAACTCCTAATTGAACAGGACCCACCTCCCACCCACTCTCCCAGCCCCATCAATGGCAGCCTCGCCTGGCCTCAGCATCCCAGCACTTAAAAAAAGGGGGGGGGAAGCCCCACACTCACCAGCTCCTGCCAGGCCAGGGGGGGCAATCCCTGCTGTCCCTCACTGCCCCGTGCTGCATGGGGGGCTTTGCCATGAGCCCCAATCCTCTTCCTGCTCTCGTGGCTCCAGCATCCCGGCTCTTAAAAAAAAAAAGCCCCGCACTCACTGGATGCTGCCAGGCAAGGGGGCGATCCCCACTGCCCCCCACTGCCCCATGCTGCATATGTGGGGGGGCTCTGCCA
>NW_005841912.1:13231-29988 GCF_000455745.1 Alligator sinensis
GAACGAACCGCCCCCACCCGCCCCGTGCGCCAGCCGGTGAGTGTGGGGCTTTCTTTTTTAAAAGTGTCAGGATGCTGGGGCCGGGTGGGGCAGCCATTCATGGGGCTGGGAGAGTGGGCAGGGGTCAAGGGGGCTGGGGGAGCAGACAGGGGATGGGGCCTGGTGGGGGCCTCCAGCCCCTCCCCCTCACTCCCTACTTACCAACACAGAGTCCGGGTCCAGCTCTCTGCAGTGGCAAGTGGGGACTGCCCGAATCTCCGAAGCTCTCCAAATCTGTTCTGAATCAATTCAGAGAGCTTTGAATTGATTCAGACCTTTTTATTGATCTCCCAATTCAATTCAGATTCAGAGATTCGGCCTGTGTATCGGGCTGAATCTCCTCCAAATTAAATCAGCACCTGAAGCTTCACACTGCCCTAGTTACTGTGGTGTAAATCACTGGAGACAATAATAAAAGTCAAAAGCAGTCAATTCCAGATTCACTTCAGTGTCTTAGAGAATAGGATCTGATTCAATATGTTTTATTATTAAATGATTTCACCATCTATCATACTAGGAAATTTAATTATTTAGGCTATGTAAAGAATATACTGTTTCTTATATTTATGCTGAGCTTTTGATTATTTCATCAGTGAATCTAGACATATTTGCAGTTTATTTTTCCTTCCATTGTTTTTCAAATGAACCAGACTAATCTACTGCACAGTAAAATGTGACTGTTTACACATTTGCACAATTTTCTGTGCTGTAAATTAATCTACTGTGCAGTTAGCTACTGCCTGTAAATACAGGACGTAAACTAACTGTGCAGTAGATACTGTGCAACAGTGCATGTATAGAGACTGACCAGGACCAAATTTCCTCATGCTCAGCCCCAAATTAGGGGGCCACAGGTGATGGGGTCTCCCCTGGTCCTGGTGCTGCTCAATTCCTGGATCCCCCAGGGGCTGGGAGCCAAGCAGTGCTGGGACAGGGTAATTCTCGGCTTTCCCAACAAGAAACAGAAGCTAAGCAGTGCCAGGACTGGGGAGCTCTCTGCTTCCCTACGCAGCTGGGGGCTGGCTGGGAACTGTCCTGATTCTGGGGCAGACCCCAGCCAACCCCAGCTGGGCAGGGATTTCCCTGAGCAACCTGGGGCTGGCCAAGAGCTATCTTGCTTATGGCCAAGAGCTGTCCCACTGAGCACAGGGCTTGTCCCTAGGTGCATGGGATTGGGACAGCTCTTCAGCAGCAGCCGTCTTCTAAGCCCCTGCACATCAGGGACCCTCCCAATGTGTATGGGGCAAGAAGACAGCTGCTGGAGTAGCCAGCAAAGGTCTCTTGGCCCCATGTGCATGGGAACTGGCCCCGCACTTCCTGCCACCCCCCAGGCTAGCACCCTGGATGCAGAAGGGGGCCAGAGCAGGGTAGGAGCAGCCCCCAACACAGATCACATAAAGATGTGCTGCCAGGGAAGGCTTACTGCACAGTATTTAACTGTGCAGTAAGTCTTCATAGCATTAATAGCACATGTTGATGCACCCTAATTCTATGTATCAGACCTAAATGCATGTTAGATAAATTTAAGATGCACTTTTGTGGTATTTTTTGTTATTTTTTTGTAGCATAAAGGTCTGATACACTTTGAATACTTTGAAAAAACACTGAAAAAACTTGGGAAAACATTTCATTGGGAATTTTCTGCAGGTGTCCTTCAATTACCTTGCTAAAATGTTTGGATGAAACAAAATTCTTGATTCTTCATATTTAATCTGTTTCTGCTGTTTGCCTTCTAAATGTCCTAAGGCTAAATCCTCTTTGTTGAGCCATGGGTAGTTAATGGAGTTGCACTGATGTGACGGCAGGACATTAGTTTTCTCATCTTCTATTTATTGGTAGTACTACAGTCTTCTTCACAGCTCACAAATGTGTACAATTACATCATTTGAGGTGGGGCAAAAGCAACAGAAGTATTAATATATGGAAAAAAGCTCCAACAAAGACAAGACCTTTTTCATTAAGTATACCTGTTTATTAAATGATGGAATAAGTATAAATAATAAGAAATATTTACAGCATTGATTATTAAATTTTGGAGTCTAGAACAAGATGAATGTCAGAGTTTCCAGATAAATACCAACTGTTCTGAAAGGGATATAGCTTGTAGCCATGTTGGTCTAAAAAGCAGAGACCAACTGTCCTGAAATGCATTCAGTTTAGAAACAAATTTGCTTTCCTGATAGATTTGCCACAGTAAACTTAGCAATCCTTTAAATCAGGGGTGTTAAAGGTCCCTGGCAGAAATTCAGCTAAAGGTGCAACGGGATCTGATTTACAATCCCAATAGATGAGCCTCCTGCTATGTTATACATGCATGACCAGAGGCAGAATTGTGGATCGGGGATCAGATTCCAATCATGCCATATTGCTGGTGTAGGGGGAGCCTGGGATCATGATCTTGGGTTCCTCCTGCATAGGCAAGTAGCAAGCTAGCCAACCACTCCCAGCCATGGGAGCACATTAGAGTCAAGGGCTCCGACCTGCCCCCAAGGCTGAGAGCCTTGATTAGCTGACTGCCACTCCCAGCCTGTGGGGTGTATCAGAGCCCTTGACTTTTATGCACCCCTGAGACTGAAAGCCCCCATCAGCTAACTGCCTTTCCCAGCCTTGGGGGCATACTACAACCATCGGCTCTAATGTACTCCCAAGGCTGGAAACCCTGATCAGTTGATTGATCTGGCTACACATTCAATTTAAGATGGAAGTTGTGACAGAAACCAGCTGCTAAGTTATTACACATATTTTATGTAATAACTTTGTGGCTTATTCCTTGTTCTGTCACACCATTAATTGCATGAATGTGTGGCTGAGTTACTACTTAAGACTTGATTAACCAGTCAATCATGTCTTAAGACACAGGGGCAATGCAGGATGTGTGCTTCATGTAGTGCCTGCAACTGGATGGGACCCACATACTGAAACCAGTCTGTGGGCTCAATCCCACTCATGAATTGGCCCTGCACAACTCGTGCAGCGCACAGGGCCTGATGTGTTTGATACCTGCTTCAAATGAAGCAGGGGTGTATCTCAAACTTAGAGAGAAACCCTAGACTCATTTTTTCTGATCATCATCATACGCTGCTCATGGTAGCCACCCCCAGGCATATCATTTAGCAGTGATCCACATCAGAGAAGAGGAAACTAATATACTGTTACTTGGAGAATGGCAGGTAGCCAAAAAGAATTGTCCAGTGTGTGGGTAAGTTTATTTTTTCAATAATTAATTCTAAATGTAGAGATATCTTATAATTTATTCTCTGGTTAGTTAGCTTGTTATATGCTCCTGTTGAAGTGAATGGAAGTTTTGCTGCAAGAGTAATTTTGGTTTCTACAGTAACTGAAATGCTGGGCAAATTCAGTTCCTGTCAGGTTAATAATTTCTTGAATAAACCAAAGATTCAATCTAGACTACTTTGTTATCTTTATAGGAAGTAAGAGGCAATTCCATTGTGTGGCCTTAAGAACAGCGAGTACTGTGTGTTCTCTGTGTGTGTGTGGGGAAAAGGTGCATGCATTTTATCAGCTCTCAGCTGATGTAATTTATAGAATAGTGTTCTTGGAGATAACCCTTCATTTACCTCCTAAGATCCTTGTACATTGTCAAGAGTCCTAACACATACCAGTAGCTGAGTGGTCAAAGGAATTTTAACTGGGGAGGAGTGGGGGTGATCATGAATCTTTCACAGCTCCATTTTGCAGTAATCATTAAATGGAAACTGGGCTCTGAAATTGGCCTGTGAAAAGAGCTTCTGGAAGGGTGTAATAAATAAAATCTTTCAATACTTCATTCTTAACTTCTGGCATGTTATGGCTTGTGACATATTTCATTTAGTTGGGTTTCTTGTAATTTGTCTCTGATCTGCACTGGCAGGGAAAGGGTTTATGAAAACCTAATCAGCCATCTGGCTCCCACTCCATTGCATCTGGAGATGAGAACACACACACACACACACACACATACATACACTTCTACCTGGAGGTAGGCCTGAATATTTTGGGGGGCATATCTACAAAAGAATTAAATTACCTTTTAAAAAGAAGTTGAAGGAGATTGCCCAGGAAAAAAGCTAGGTGTATGGCTCAGGAAATAGGGGTAAGTCCGAGAAAGGTAGCCTGGCATTTCACTATATTTTGCAAGAAGAGCAAGGACCTTGGAGATGTGTCCAGGAGGGAATACAAATCAAAATCTGGAGTGGCTCACCTGTAGATTCAATTTAATTTGATTTTTTTTATTTGAAAAAAATATATTATTATTTTATTTTTCTGGATTGAAATCTCAGAGACATGTCCTACTTTTTCCATATCTTAAATCTCTTGCTTATTCAAGGAAATAAATAACATTATTTCATATAAATATAGGATTTGCACCAGATATAGTACTAAGAAATGGAATGGGAAAGCCATTGATATTTCTTTTTTTCTGGTCAAGTTTAATTTAAAAAAAGAAAAGAAGAGTAACAATGCTATTAAATAGGCTGATTCAGTAAGTCTTCTGAAGTGAGGATTTCTGTGTTTACAAGATTGCATTTGCCTTGTATGAAATGTATTACTTCATGAATAAAACTGAATTAAAGTTCCTCTGAAGGTTTGCTAGTAGTACTTGTCTGGAACTGTACTGAGGAAAGGGGACTTTATCTTGCATTTTGTTCAACAGTGCCAAATTGACTCTGTGCACTTATTTCCGGTGCATCAGTGATCCCTAAAAACTCATTATATCTCACTTTCTCAGGCACGGTACACACTTCATCAAGGAAAAGCACCAGAAAAAAATTGTTTGAAAGATGACACCCTCTGCATGTGCCACGTCTGCCAGTGGCAGACCCAGGACAAGAACCTGATGCTAGCCCAACTGGTCACTGCACGGGAAGAGCAGCTCATGGACTCTCAGGCCTGGCAAGCCCAAGATGTGGACTATGAGCAGGAGACAGGCTGGGTTTACCTTGCCCTCAAAGAGAGGTACATCACCTTCCTGGATAGGCTGGTCAAGGTCCAAGATCAGCAGGGCACCATGGTGGCCCGGGTGGTAGCAGCAACAGAGGAGGACTGCCAGGCCCTCAACACCAGCCTGACCCAAGCACTCAGTTTTGTTCAGCCTGATTCCCAGCCCTGGCCCCATCTGGCCCATGGCAGCTGCCCACAGCCCAGGGCCAAGCCCCACAGTGGGCTTGCGGGGAGGTGCAGGACTGCCTGCACCGGCCAGGGCCCCTGCCCCAGCTCCTGAGACTGGTCCCCAGCGGCCAGCCCCTTCCCCCGGCTGCCCCCTGCCACTCGCCCTGCCTTCTTGTGGCCTCTGAGCAGGAGCTGGCTGCACTTAGGCCAGCACCACATGTGGGGCCTGCTGCCCTGGCCCCTTAGAGGAGGAGGGGGAGCATGCTGATTGGGCTTCCCCCCCAAGCCAGCCCTGAGTCTGCTGGGCTCACCATGACATCCATACCCACAGTGGTATCACCATAGGCTGGCACCTATGTGGATCACAGGGAGAGGCCAGGCACCTCTCCCTGGGCTCCACACCATGGGTGCCTGCACCCCATGCTGCCCCCTTCCTGACAGTTGTCAATCCACCAGTACAAATAGTTTCATGGGGAAGAGGGTGTTTTATTGGTGGTGGGCATTGGGGTTAAGGAAGGGTGTGTTATTGGGAAGGAGGGAGGGTGGGATGGAGTGTGCTGCTGGGGAAGGCGGGGTCTGGTGTTGGGAAGGGTGGGAGAGAGTTGTTGTGAGGGAGGGTGGGTTGGCTGTTGTGTGGTGGAGGGAAATAAAGTTTGGTGTTTTTTGCAAACTGTGCATAGTATGCATGTTCTTGGGGTAGCACTGTGGGCCTGGGGACTGTGGATGATTGCCCAAGTACCCTACTGTGGGGGCTGGAGGAGGAGGTGGTCAGCGAGTGCCTCATGAACACAACGCCCTGGCTGCTACTGTCAGGGGGAAAGTGAGGAGGGTCTGGCTACTGGCTCCCGGGAGAAAGTCACCTGCCACCTGAGGCTGCCCCTGGAGCCCTCTGCCAGCCTGAGACTGCCTCCATGCCCTTGCTATCTCAGGGCTGGCAGCCAGGTTGCTGCTGTCAGAGCCTGGTGCTCCCCCTGGCTGCTGCAGCGGGGCAGAGCAGGGCAGGAGCAGCTTTGCACCTGACCACTCCCATTGGATGCAAATCTACACCCAACAAGGCACACATGTAGATTCATTCTCAGGAAAAGTTTAATGCACCTGAATTTGCTGTGTAGTAACATTCAGGCACATTAATTGCACATAGATGCATCCATTGTACTGTTCTATGAGTTCCGGTGATGGTTTTGTAACCCAGCTATGATGGACAAAAGGTGAAGGGATATGTGTTAACTCAAGGATGGCCAACCTGCCACAAATGGCACAGACAGCCTCTGTAGGTGGCATGCAGCAGTCTGAAACAACCAATCAGACTGCTCCAAGAGCATTCTGGACAGGAGGTGGCGGCACAGCAAAGCACCGCCATGATGGTGGCAATGGAGTGGCCGAAGCGGCCAGAGCAGCTGGAGTGAGCAGGCCCTCCTGGGCCTGCTCCCTGCAGGTGGTGGAAGCACAGGGTGCTGGCCAAGGAGGACAGAGGGGATGGTAGGGCAAGGTTCCCCCCTCTCCACTCCCGGGAGACAGTGGTGGCATGGCTTGGTGAGTGGGGGCGCTCCATCCCCACCTGCCCCCCCCCATCATTCCTGATGGGCAATTAGCTTGTGTGTGTGTGTGTGTGTGTGTGTGTGTGTGTATTAGAGTATTTATATTATTAGATTATATATATATAAAGTGATATTTCATTTTAATCTTGGGAATATGTGGATTTTGGGTTACTTTTTTTAATCCAAAAACTGGGGATTTTTTTTATCAGAGAAAACCAGGATCCCTGCTCTTGCCCCCTAGGCACCTAATCATTTTTGTTGCTCTATACTGAACTCTTTCCAAATGCTCCACAGTCTTCTTGAAGTGTAGGGCCCAAAACTGAACACAGTGATACAGGAGGGGTAAGTGAGGCTTTCCCGTACTGAATTTTTACCCATGTCCCCAGGATCTTTACTTACCTCAGTGGAAAAAAGTTTTATAAAATTATTTCAGGTTGAACTAAACCAAGTATTTCTTCATAATATTTGACATAATGAAACAATTTGGTTTTGATTGAATAATGGATTTCATTTGACTAGCAGCAGAATTGTTTTGCTACTTAGTCTTCTTGAGGGAAGCAAAAGCCTAGATTCACAAAACCAGTGAGGAGGATGAAAAAGCAGGGGGTACTATCACTTCATGGCCCAGTGTTAGGCTAACATCAGGGGTATAAGAGTTGAGGATTAAAGTCTCCCTCTACCTGAACCAGAAAAGAATTTACATTTGAGGTCCCTATCAATGTCCTCGCCACTGGAGTATAGGGTATTTGCAGATCACTCTCTCTTTCTCTCTCTCTCTCTCTCTCTCTTGTTCTCTCTCTCTTGTTCTCTCTCTCTTGTTCTCTCTCTCTTCCCTAGCAAAGCTATTCCACTTTGTGTATAATCATTTGACATTCATTGGGGCAGGAACTGGAACCCATTGGACTAAAGGATTTGCTTCTTTACAAATTATACATGAATGTATTTTATGATGCCTTAAACCCACATGGACAATTAAAAGATCATTGAGGTTGCAAGATCAAGCACTCATAAGTTATGAAATGCTATACTAAAATTAAGGTTGGCTATGCAATTTTAACTGCACATTCCTGTGAATATCCAGTAGGATACAGTCTTAAAATATGATTACATGTTTTGTTGTCTCTTCCAGCTTAGGTTTTTCTCTTCTTACTTATTTGCTTCAAGCCCAGTTTTAATGAACGGGGGAGGGGTACTTTGGTCAGAAGGGCCTTATATTTCCTTGCTAGTATATTTGATGGTGAAAAATAATGTGGCATTATTTTCAGAGTTATACATATTTTTAGATGAGATGGCAGCATGCTCCTCTTGATAGAGTACAGCCCATTACTCATCCTGACATTTGACTGCATTTCATTCCTTCAAAATGTCAATGCAAACATTTTCTTCCTAGAAAAAATCTGAAGTTTTTGAAGAGGTGACTTGAAAAGAAACTTTTACAAATTAAAAAGAAACATAATTATAATGCATTCTGCTCAAGTAATTATCAACTATGCTCATAAATAACTATAATCAATCAGCCATTTGGCATAACTCTGTGTGTGGTTGATTTTAGTGCAATAAAGTTGCAATGACAATGGATGTACTAAATAGAAAGGGAGGTTAAATATTAAGATTGCATCAAAAATTTTACTTTTTTTCAAAGCTCCCCCCCACCACACACACACACACACACACACACACACACTTTAATGGGAAAAAAGCACCCTAAACCCCAACTGGCACGAAGACAAGTCAGTCAGGTATTTTCCTTCCTGTTTATTTGGCAAATTTCTTCATTTAGCTCACTTAGAAGAAACAAAATACTAACATGAGTTTTCAGTATACTTTTGATCTATAGCTAAAATCTATATGTAAATATTAGAAATATAAATACTGTATTTACCATAGTTTTCTGACTGAACAAAAAAACTCTGAGCTGAAAAGTGCTTTTTTTCTTGTGTTTCTTCAGAAAAAGAATGGGTGGGAATTCTGAAAGGTTTTGTTTCAAATCAAGTGAAACACTTTCAGTCCCAAAGGAAAAAGTTTTTGTTTTTTTTTAATTTTGTTGGTTTTTTAACTTAATGAAATAAGAGGGAGGCCTTCATTAGGAAATGAGTAAAATTGATATTTTATTTGTAGATTTTAACACAGAGCAGAGGTTTAAAAGTAGTTGTGTGGTTGATCTGATGGAAGGCTTTTCAGAGACTGCTGTCTTCTCAGTCCCTAAGGGATTTCAATTCTTGAACAGAACCTTGTGCTGTTCCAAAATTTCATCATAAGTGATCTTTGTGCTCTAGAGAAGTTTATTTACTTGCTGCAAAATGAGTGTAATCTACCTCTTTTTAATTGGATTTAGTTGCAGTATTGGCAATATTCTCTTTCCTAAGAGGTTTTTGGTTGTAATACTGGTCTCAGAAATAGGAGTACCTCTTTCCCCTACCTTCTACCCACTATAAGTGATTTGGCTATTTTGCCTTTATCATCATTTTTGCTCTAGGACTGAGTTAGTGATTGAGGCATTTCTCTCTCTATTTTCCTTAATGTGTCTGTATACCACTTATGACAAATAGAAAATGTAATCCCTTCCCCTTGGAGATAATGACACATGTCCACACATCCAAATTAGAACCCATGCCCAAGTTGCAATGCTGGTTGAACTAATTCATGTCTTGTATTGTCCCCTTCTGTGAACTAAAACAGAGAGAGGGAACTCTGGCTTATCCCATTAGTGCAAGGAAGGGAGAGGCTGCTCCGTCTAGGAAAAGCCTGAAAAAACAGCTAATCCCACCATATCTGCAGGAGGCCAGGAGGCCACAGCTGTGTACCTGTGGCTTCATAGATTCATAGATGCTAGGTTTGGAAGGGACCTCAATAGATCATCGAATCCGACCCCCTGCATAGAAAGAAAAGAGTGCTGGGTTCAGATGACCCCAGCTAGATGCTTATCTAACCTCCTCTTGAAGACCTCCAGGGTAGGGGAGAGCACCACCTCCCTTGGGAGCCCATTCTAGATCCCTGGGAGTATATTTCTGTTGAAGCAACATTACCAGGGGAACCTATTGACTACAGCACCTCCCAAAATAATGGAGATGCCACCTGGGGTTCTACTAATTGGTTTTAAAGCATCTCCTATGAGCTGAGAGGCAGCACCATGTGCTTTACCCCTACTCATCAGCACCCCAACCCACATACATTAGAACACTGATATAGAAATGTGCTTCCCAATGGAGGCAATCAGGACTCGTAGTATAGATGATATCTTTTATTAGACCAACAATTGCCTTTTCCTCTAGACTAATATGGCTACAACCTGGATACCTTCCCAATGGAGGAAACTTTCCTTCTCCCTAGAAAGTTCACAGGATGGATAAAAACTTGAGAATAGGTTGATAGAATAAATCTATTGTCTGTCAAAAATAATCACCACCAATATCATCATTATTAACATTCTTCAAAATCTGTGCCTGCTTCTTTGCAGGACAGCACATCTCAAGATTTTTCCAAAATCTATAGACCCCAACTGAAAAAAAACATTGCACTACTGTAACACAGAATTTAAGGAGAGCCTCTGTTGCTATAAATGATGTCTTTAAAGTTTCAGGCATATTGTTTCTGAGTGAGTTTCTTCTGTACCTCAAGCCAAACAATATAGATGCCAATTGCACCTGACACAATCATCTTTTTACAGGCTTGAAACCCTGTGGATCACAGTGATGAGAGTTTTCAGAAAGGGGAGCAGTAGCAAGATCCAATTGATTTTGTGCTGTTTAAAATTCCCCTGTTGAATCAAAAGCCTCACAGATGCTAGGCTGCTACAGTAGTAGTGCTCAAGCCTAGGAAACTAAAGAAAGTAGACCAGGAACTGCTCTAAGGCCAACGCTGGATTTCATCACACAGGGTGCATTTGCCACCAATCTTCAGGAAGTATAAGCCTTAAAATTATATCAGAAGGCCGATCTAGGGACTTTACACAGACCTAGCACTTACTATCAGTGTAATTAGTCTGAGTGTTATACAAGTGTGCCTCTGAATCAGGTTAGTCATGTAACATGTGGAGTAAGATCTGGAGCCTACTACTTATGGAACTCCTGATCTTTACTGTGCGCAAACTGGTTTTTAATGTTTCATTGCATAACGAGGTAATTATTTTATTTTCCCTATCTATTGTTTCTGTTCATAGCAACAGTAATGAATTTGTTGTCAACTGTTTCCTGACAGCAGAGAACCAACTGAGTTTACTTTCTAAAACCAGTCACCTCACAGACATCTTCTGTTAATATATGCCTAGGCAGTTACTTTGGCCCAGCTGCCTCAGGGTGCAGAATCAGTAACCTCATAGATATTTGTCTTCACATCAGCTAAGCAATATAGAAGTGCTTTGTTACTATCTTCACAAAGCCCTTTTCTTTTTGTATTATTACAGGTTGCGTCTACATGAGACGCTGACTGCGCAGTTTTTACTATGCAGTAGCATTGACAAATGGCTTTTCTGTGACAATGACTGTGTAGTAGCCCATGACTACTGCACAATAGCGTTGCATCACGTTTGCTGCCACGTGATGCAACGCTACACAAGTCAGCATCTTGTGTAGACATGGCCACTGTAAAGTAAAGCTTTCTTACTGGCAGCTGCACACAGTAACCTCAGTCTTTGATCTTTACTTCACTATGGGCAGATCTACACATGCACTTTACTGCGCATTAGACTAATCTAATCTGCAGTAAAGCATCACTGTCTACACATGCACAGCAATTACTGTGCAGTAGATTAATTTAAAGCACCATTTGCTAATAGATACAGATACAGGATGGGGAGAGGGAGGGGGAGGGGAGCTGTCCCCAGCTGTCTGCCCGGCTAGGAGCTGGCCCCCAGAGCTGGGGACAACTCCTCTCCAACCCCTAGAGCTGGGCCTGATCTCCTTTCCACAAGCCAGCCCAGGTCTGCCCCTAGAGGCCCCTGTCAGCCCTAGGGGAGCCTGGCTCTCCCCCTGGCTGCTGCAATGATTACAAGCAAGGATCGCCCAATTTCTGGCAACTATTTAGGAATCAGGCTCTGCCCCTAGAATAACAGCATATGGAATCTGCTAAAGATACTTTCCCTGAGCACAAGGCAGTGTTACTGTGAGTTTTTTAAAGGGCTTGTGAGGTGTTTCTCTTTCCTTTTTGTGGTGGAGGGGGAAGTTTTCTGCTTCCAATCAGGGGCAACCTTTAAGTGACAGAGGGAGGGAGAAGAGCTATCAAAATACCCCCAATAAATCAAAAGCAGTGATACACAAAGAACAAGTGACAACTGGGAATGAAGTTTAAATTCTTTATAGACAAGTGGCATTGTTCAAATGGTAGCAGGTTTCTTGCCTTATGGGAAGTTGTCACTGGGAGTGGTGTCCCAGAAGGTTTCTTCCATCTTGACTCTGCTGTGGTCACAGAGAGGGGTAATAAGTGCACAGGAGGACAGGGTTGTTCCAGAGATCCAATGTCTCCTTCTCCAGGAGACTGAATGTCTCCACTGCTCCTTCTCTGAAACCAGTGTCTCCTACTTTTATTGTCTTCTTGCTGGTTATAACATTAGCTTCTTCTGCAGTCTATATCCCCTATAAAGCCTTTATATGCTTCAACAAAAGCCCCCATCCCTGTCCCCGTTGTTTATGTCCCTTGCCATTTCTGGGCAAGCTCTGAATGGCCACTGAACTCTCAGCAGCTGGAACTCAACCTAGGTTTGAAAAAACCACCAGCTCTCCATATATAGCCATATGAGTTGCTGCACAAGCTTTCATATTAAAGAGGAAGGGATTAAAAACAGGGTTTGAATTACACTTTACCTCTTGTTGGGGGGTTGGAGGTGGCAGTGGGAGCAGCACAGGCTCCAGGGAGCTGCAGCAAAAAGCGCCCAGCAGCAGCAAGAGGAGTGGGGTGCTTTTCCCCAGCACTAAACAGCAGTTTCTGCCCAGCTGTCATGGGGGGGGCTCAACCCCTCTGAGGTCCCAACTCCCCCCCGGTATTTCATAGATTTCATAGACATCAGGGCTGGAAGGGACCTCGGAAGATCATCGAGTCCAGCCCCCTGCCCAAAGGGCAGGAAGTCAGCTGGGGTCATAGGATCCCAGCAAGATAAGCATCCAGTTTCATCTTGAAGGTGTTCAATGTAGGTGCTTGAACCACCTCCGGTGGCAGGCTGTTCCAGACCTTGGGGGCTCGGACAGTAAAGAAATTCTTCCTTATGTCCAGCCTGAAACGATCTTGAAGTAGTTTGTGACCATTCAACCTCGTCATCCCTTGGGGCGCTCTGGTGAACAAACGTTCCCCCAGATGCTGGTGGTCACCCCTGATAAACTTGTAGGTGGGTAATTTGAACCCTGATTTAAAATAGTTTATGCTCTCCCAGCGTATCTGGTTCATACAGATATTGGACACGTCTGCTCTTAGACTTTATGAACTAGTTTATGGACACATCTACACATGCCATTAAGGGGCAGCAGTAAACTTCAGAGCTTATTGCTCTGCCATTTATTGCACCTGGGAAGCTCCCTGGCATGTGTCTGAGACAGGCTGCAGCAGTCCCAGCAATGGGGGACCCAGGGTATCAGCCTGTCAGCCCGGGGATGCTCTGACTGGGCTCAGTGTGCTGCAGAAGGCCTGGCTGGAGCATGAGGGTGCTTCACTGCAGGGCTAGCTGGCTAGCAGGTCAGCATCTACATGTGTGCTGCTGGGCATGAAAAATCTCTGCAGCAGGGTAGGACTTGTATTTACAAGTCCTACCTTGCGGCATTTTTTATTAGTTTCATGCATCCAAATAGGGATGCATGTGTAGGTGCTGAGACGTTTACAGTGCAGTTAATGAGGCAACTGAGCGGTAAACATCTTGTGTAGACACATTCAGTGCGTGGAAAGAAACATGAACAGTTTTAAATTGGAGAGAGAGAGAAATGTCTTGCTTGGGATTTGCATAAGCAGCAACATAATTATATGACTGCAACTCAATTAGAAAAATTATTTTCCTGTAGGAAGCAGTGACTCAACCACCAATGAGCAAACTTCATTGCTTGGGGAAATGAGTGAAGAGATGTTTTCTTACTCGTGTTAGATACCACTGAAACACCCATGAAATGAGCACTTCAAACACAATTCTCCTGAAACAGCACCCATATTCAGAGATTTCTTCCCGTTATTAGATAGCAGTTTAATACATGCATACCAAAACACTGTTTTATGTGAGACAGAGAGCTGGACAACCACCACCCCACACAAAATTTGTTATTACTGTTAAAAAATGGAATGAAACAAAATAGATCAGAGACTCTGGCGTAACTAAAAGTATATATACAAATGAACATAATCTTCTCATGGTTCATTGTTACTGGAAAATCATAGCAAAGGTTTAGGTGGTGGAAGATCTGCTAGATTTAGTAGCATAGAAAATAGTTATCTTTGTCTTATAATTAGGGGTGGCTGAAATGCTTTCAACATATTTTTTTCTCTCTTCTTCTCTCTCCTCATCAACTTACAGCTGATTTCAGGAATCTTCATTTTTATAGAAAATCTATATATGAATTCTTTTGCTGAATGTAGCTGGAACATACACAATGCACTGATGCTTACAGCTCTCAGAAGTTTTGATGATATTCAAAGAAAATGAGTATTCACATAGCTTTTTTGGAAATTCAGTGGAAATCATCACTATTTGAGGGAATCACTGCAGTGCCCCAACCATGGCCATAACTTGAACAAAACTGTAGTATATTAAAGTCTCTGAATCAATGTTTTTTTCCCCCCTCAAATCTCTCCTGGAAGTACAAGTCTCATTTGATTTGCCTGTTATTTTTTTCTCACCTTAGTGACTTGTTTTATACTTTCCTCTAGAAGATACTATGTTTCTTGGATCTATCCATCAATGCTGTTACAGTATGAAATAAAAAGGCATCCATGTTTAGTGACTGTATTAGTGTTTGCATATATTCTTACTATAGGATAATAAATCTGCACATAAGAAATTTTAGAAATACTGTATGCTTCTAAAGCTTATAGACATGTCTGAGGAGCCTGGATACTGAATTTTGCAATAGTTGTTCTAGGTTCTATTTTCAGCAGTGTTTTACAATTCACTATTAAAGTTCTGACAGGCCCTACATGTAACATTTTTCATCATATGAGAACCCAAAAGACAACTATTCAGATGTAAGACATATGACAACTATTCGGCAAGTTCAAAGCCTGTTCTTGTTCAATATGTATCTTGGACTACAAAGAGGCATTTAGGGCTGAAGTGTTTTCAGTATATTGATTACTTCAGCTGTATGTCTTCCCTTCCATTGACTGACCAGAAGCAATTGGGAGACATGTTAGAGCAGGGATGAAAGATAGCTGGCTGAGGTAAAAACTGTAGACCACAAATGGTATTTGCACAAAGAGACAGCAGAGATTAGCATTTCGAGGAAGCCAACCACCATTAATGCTGGAACCACCATTCGAGGAAGCCAACCACCAACCAGCCAACCATCCCATTAATAACACAAGACTACAACATCTATGCCTGACTACACATGTCTTTGGTGGATTTCACTGCCACTATTCATTCCTTTTGTTAATTAGGTTTAAGCTATTGCAATATGTCCTGGGTGAAACTAATTTTTAAATGACTAAAACAACTGGAAAGTGGGTAGACAGACTTGCAAAATTAACCTACCACTTCCATTTCACTGCCACCAAAAGAAAATCTTTTCCAATGTGAAAAGAAAATCTAAGGAAAAAAAATAAAGAAAAACAAGACCACTTTTATTTTAGAACTAGTGTTTGTAGGAGTGTTATAACTGTACTAGTTCAGGGAGGATAAGATTTGTGATGTGATGTAATATCTTCAATCAGACCAACTTTATAGTTAAGAGCAATGTCAGACAAACTTTTGAGTACAAAAGACCCTTTCGCCGATCTTGGAAAGAGACAGATATTTTTGTCATCATCATCAGTAATCCGTCAATTCAAGGATGATCTCTACCATGGCTCACTAATGAGTCTTGAGGTGACTAAAGAGTCCTATTCTTGAGCCACAGATCCATCCACAGAAGTTGCAGGTCTTCTGTGGGGAAGAGTAGGCTGTAGGTTGGGATTCCTCTCCTTCTCCTATCTCTGCTCTCTCTTCTCTGCTTTGAGGGCATGATGGTTCATCTTGAAATGGGCAGGTGCTTGGATGAGGTTGTGGCGCCATTGGAATTGGTTGGCAGCCAGCTCCTCCCAGATCTTGATGTCATTATTTGTTTCTTCAGGTGTGCCTTCAGTGTGTCCTTGTAGTGTTTCCTCTAGCCATTGTGAAATCTCAGGCTGTAACTAAAATGGGAGTAGAAGGCCCGTTTTGGCAGTTGAAAATCAGGCATCTGCATACAATGTTCAGTCTGGTGAAGTTGGTGCTTCAGGATCACCAAATCAATGCTGGTAACATTGACTTCATCAAGGATGCTGGAATTTGTGTGGTGATCTTCCCACGTATTGCCTAAGCTAAATAACGGTTGGAATAATTACTTTTAACACAACTCTATTAATTGTTATAATTTAAAATAGGAAGATAGCAGGAATTCTGTGGAGCAAAGGGGAGCTATCAAAAGTAGTCACAAACCAAGTAACGAACAGGTACTTTAGTAACCAGATTATGTAAATGACAAGGCTTCTCAAAGTGAAGAAGGCTGTTATCTATAGAAAAAAGAGAGGCAGCAACTAAATTATGAGTTTTTTCTGTATTTGAGTAAAGCACAATGTAGGTAAATATTCTGCAAACTTCCTTCAGACAGCTTTGCTAAAATACTTTAATCCGATCTACAATTAATTATTTCCTGTACTTCATTGTCCTATGTATTGGCCTTTTATTTACCTTTGTCTCACCAAAATAACTCCAAATGGTGTAGTTTCTTTAAATTTGTTTCTAATTGCTAGCAGGAATAGCTACAATGAACCAGAAATGCCCCTGACAAATTGGCCAAAGTCACTTTGTAGTAACTTTTGTATGCAGAGCACCATTTCTGTGAATGCTGTGCTTCTGTTAGATAAGGATGGCTAACTGGAGGCATGCATGCCAGCTTCTGTGTGTGGCACACAGCAAATCAGGGA
>NW_005841912.1:29998-41543 GCF_000455745.1 Alligator sinensis
AGCAGCAGGGAGCATAAAGGGAACAGGAGATCTAGCAGGGAGCACAGGGCAGGGAAAAGAAAGCAGAACAGTAGATCACGTAAGGGAAGGGGATTAAAATGATACTTGGGGATGGTATGGGTCTCAATTTGTGGCGTGGCTCCCAAAACAGTTTAACCCTCACTGCCCTAAATCATAGCCAGCTTCTGCTCCCATTGATTTCAATACAAGTTGGACTGGGCTCTGGTACAATGCACAGTAGCACAGATATAACAAGCAGGGTTTGCAGATTGGGCAAACCTTGCGGGTGTGCATGGATTCCAAGAGCTGGGGTAGGGGATGCAAGAGTATAACACATGTTTGGATTTCCAAAACAGTCCCTGGCTGCACTGCTGCTGCCCCAACTCTCTAAAGGCAACATTATTCAGGTGTCCTTGCACTTGCTGCTGCTGCAAGAACAATGCAGTGGAGCTGTTCTTGTTGCCAGGGGTGCAAACTCTGTGGGGGTGGGAGACAATTCTGGCACCCATCCTAATTGGCACCCAGGGCTGGTGCCCCTCTCACTCACCTTTTGTTACACCACTGCATAGTAAGACTATGCAGTGTTGAATAAGGTAACACATTTAGAATAAGATGAACTTGAAGCAACCAGGGTGGCTGTCAAGTATGTAACTTGTTGTTTGATGTTTTAAAAACAGCTTTCTCATTAGTCTAAAGCAAGACTAATTAAAATAAATTGGAAAGATATTTAAATGTGTCATGGTTCTCTTTTGGACTTGTGACTCAGTTGTAAAAAACGAAATATTCACTTGGCTTGGTGTGAGTATTTACTTGACAAATCAGTTTTTTCCTGTGCTGCTCTGATAGAAATATAACTTTTGGTTTAGGGGACTGCAGTTTTTCTTTCTTTTTTATGGACACTTCAGGTTTTGGTTCTTAACTCAAGTACAGAAAAACTCAATTCTTTGCTCCTTCTCTTGAAAATAAAATCATTAGTAGTATTATTTTCCTTGCCAATTTCTCTCTGGTATTTACCATAAAAGGGCAACATTTATGATGATTATTAACTATACTAATATGCAGTGCATCCTGCCATGTACCCCCTGCCCTCATTTTGTTTTTCTGGCATGCCGGCACTCCAGCACCTTCCAAGGTAGGCATTATGGTTTTTTTCAGCACTCCGTCCAAAAAACATTGCCTACCTCTGGTGTAAGGAGTGGTCAGAGCCATTTAATTAGCCCTTAAGGCAATGGATGCCCTGGGGGCACATATAGGCCAGGAGGGCCCAGCTTGCATGAAGAAGGGATTTAAGGCTAGAAGAGTTCAAAGAAGGGATCCACTGGCAAACTGTAGGACTGGGGTGGATTCTAGGACCCTTAGGAAGTTTCCCTTTAAAAACCCAATCAATTACATAAAGGCATGGCAGGAGAACATTAATGGGAAGGTACCTTACAGCAAGAGACAAGCAGGTGCCATTTGGCCACCAGGGTAGCATCACAGGTGCCCTGGGACCTGGTCATGTTACACTCCTCAATTTGAAACCTGTAAAGATCAAGTTGTGGCAGGAAAGAGGTAGGAGGAAAAGGTTGAAATCTGGCAGATCTGACCACTAGGGGACTTCTAACACCAAACAGATTGCCTTGAGCCTGCTACATGTCCAATACCCAGAAATGAGGCAGTGCTGCCATCCTAGGAACAACTCCTGCCACTACTCTCAAGTATACTGGAGACCAGAACTCAAGAATGGTGGCAGTGTGCATCCTCAGGGTGATTTCATGACTTTATTTCTGCGATTAGCATGGGCAATGGTTGTCAATAGGCCTCTGTGAATAGGGAAGTATTTGATTTGGATTTGGATTCAGCCAATTTGGAGGACAGTTTCATTTCATTCAGAGGGCATGAAGCGTGCCAAGTTTCAAGGCGATAAGTGCAGGGGTTTCTGGTAAACTGTACCTTAAATGGCTGAAAGCTAAACTCATGTTGTGTGTGTGTTAAGGCAGATTTGGATGAAAACAGCAGGACTGGTAGCCCCTTCTGAAGGTATGAGGCCTACCAAGTAACAAGGAGATAGGTGCAGGGGTTACACTGCCAGGAAAAACACAACTTTATTTTTAAGAAGGTGGGGGGGGAGAGCAAATATAAATTGAAAGAAATGGATTGGATAGGGATAAGTAGAGGCATTCTAGTTAGTAAGCTATATCCAATCCTTTCCAAGAACAGAAAGTAGCAGGAAACTTACTAGGTAGGAAGCCAAGCCAGTCCAGGACCTTTCAGATGCTGTTGCTCAGGCAGAAACAGCTCACAAAAGGGACAGAAAGGCTGAAGACAGAGACTTATATGCTGTTTCTATGTCCCTCCCCAAGAGCACTGTGATTGGAAGGGGATTCAGGGAAAGATCACAGTCACTGGCCAGCTACAGATGTCAGTCTTTCCCCCCTGCTCCCCCTCCCTCTTCTCAGTTTCTGTTACCCTGAAAGACTGCCTTCCGAATCTCTGAATCTTTTCCAAATTGATTGGGAGGCTCCAAATGAATTCAGATGGTTTTTTTTCTTCTCCTGATTTGATTCAGATTCAGTGATTTGGCCTCTGAATTGGGCTGAATCTTCTACAAATCAAATTGCGGACCAAAGTTTCACACACCCCTAGCTGTTGATAGCACACTTGGCAGTACTATAGCAGCAGTCTCATTTTAATGAAAATTGTCTGTACACCCATTTTTATATTACTAACTATTTGTTCTCATGAACTTGTACGCTTTGTGGTAAGGAATGGAAAAGTGATACCAAAGTGAAAGAGCCAGTTGTTAGAGACTATTAACAGCTGACTATTGTTGACACTGGCAGAAAACGTGGTAGCTTCTACAACCTTTTCTTAAAGGTGACTTACTTAAGCACATCTGCAAAGAGCTGTGGCTTTAAGGGAAGGAAAATTCCCAAAATGGGAGCAAAGACCTCAGGTATTAGGAATGACATTTAAAAATTCAGTGAGGAGAGATTTAGGGGCACATGGATGGGCCTATTTTCTAATTAAAAGGGAACTGTTTTTTATTATGCAACCAGCTGAAACTGTTCCAGAGGTTGAAGAAGACAATCCATCTTCCATCTTGTATTGTGATTGATTTAGACAGTCCAGTGTAAAATCTCTTAGTGGTGCCAACTTCCATGTGTGTCCCTCAAGAGTGGAGCTGTTAACTGAAATTATGCCAAGTCGAAGCTCTCAAATGGCATAAATAAGTTATTGGAGAAATCTTGGAGGATTCAAATTAGCTTTAGGGCCTGATTAGCATCTGAAAAGGGCAGTAACAGAATCTATGCTCAGAGAATGGGTTTAGAGGCCAACAAAAGAAAACATGATCCCCATGCAGCTGCCTGGCAACTGCTCAGGCAGAGGAAGTTTGGCCAAGGCTGTGGCATACACACTGAAGTAGGCTGATCTGACATTCTCATTCTCTTCTCAGTTATTTGCATTGTATTGGAATATGTTAGGATAAAACTGTGTGGCTTCTCTCCCCTGGGGAAGCATGAAAATGCTGGGCATCTCACCAGACTGCCCCAGCCTGAAACTTCTGAATAAATAATGTACTCATTTAAAAATATTTGTTTTAGTTTGTCACTTCATTTTAGACTTATTTCAAGTACCTGGATCAATCATTCCTTTTGCTCTTAAAATGGATTATTCTATTACTGCCTTTACTCAACTGGACATATCTAGGGGATTCAGAATGTTGTTACGGTGTGTGAGGAGAAAATATGGGGAAAGAAGATGGTTGAGAGCTAGCTGCTTGTGAAGTAAATTGCTTTCTCAAGTTGCCTTTTGTATCAAAGTGTCTGTCAGTAAGTGTAGAGATAATGAAATATTAATAGAGAATGTTACAAACATGGGTAATTAAGCTAAAACATTAAGATTTTAATGGGAGCCAGGGTATATCTGCTTTGCTCAGAAAGGAGGATAGAAAAATGTAGTCACTCTATACTCCTTTGTCTGTGTTCTAATGACCCTGCCCATTGCCAATTGATTAATTTAGTCTGTAATCCCTCTGTGACTCTCACAGATGAAAGAGTCTGCAAGGAGGGGGGAAGTGTGGAACAAGAGGAAATACTGATAAAAATAGAATAGTCATTCTTGAATATTTCTGAAACTGACTGCAAGTGGGGTTGTCTTTACTTATATACCCAAAACCAGAGGGATTGTATTAAGACATAACCCATTTTGATTCCACCATGTCTGAGGACTATGAAGAGAACTGACAATTGATTTATAATGGAGAATACAGGTTTTACAAGGAATTTAAGGAGATGCTATAAATGTTATTGACCCGTAAAGGACTGAAATATAACAGAAGTCTTGATATGCTAGTTGTGCCTTTGAAACAAATTGGATGGGCTCTACCAAAAGAAATGAGACAGAGAGGAACACAAATGAAACATAACTATTTGCGTCTACATCAATAAATGTTACATGCATAGTATAAACCATAATTTATATGTTATGTCTTCAGCTGGCAGACAAAAAGAGATGCTATATATCATAGACATCAGGGCTGGAAGGGACCTCGGAAGATCATCGAGTCCAGCCCCCCGCCCAAAGGGCAGGAAGTCAGCTGGGGTCATAGGATCCCAGCAAGAATATAAATTGCTCTGCTATTTTTTATCAATGCCAAACTTCTCCAAGAATGATTTTTTGATAAGTCAAGAATTGGCATATAACTCTTATGAGCCAATAAAGTTTTATTTTTAAAATTGAAGAGGTAGAATTTCTATCAAAGTAAATACATGGATAAAATGGTTAGTCATCTTTGGGCTAGAGTGGTCAGAAGATGTTGAATGAAGCCATGGAGAGCCCTAAGGACTGGGTGACACAGCACTGGGGGCCAGATCTGGCCTGTGAGCTGAGGGTTGAGCACCCCAATCTAGGACAAGACAAGCAGCAGCTGGACCTCTGCTAGCACCTGTCTATGCAATTATTTTTGTATGCATGTAAGCTGTCTTTATAGAAGGTAAGGGTTATCCTCATTTTCAGAGAAACAGGGGACCAATGTATGCAAATATTTAAAGACAAACATTCTCAACCATTAAACACTTTTTAAACCTGCATCCCTGGTGATTATTGCCCAACCTAAGGGTGAAGTTAAATGTTACACCTAGACCATACTAAATCTGTGAAATGTTAAGCACTGTTAAAGTTAAAACATGCTGTGAGCAGTTACATGTTAAGGGTTGATACCATTTCTTGCCTTCATAGCTCTGACTTGCTACTAGAGGGCTGGCCAGTGACCAGGTGTGGCTAGAAACCAGGAAACTAAGATAGATTTACCATATTTCCAGGTCCAAAACAGAGGACACCTGTAATGCCAGGGTGGGGTGCGCACAGGGGGAATATGATGGCGGGGGGCAGTGACATGCCAGTGCCCTGCCCCTGCCCATTCTTCACTGCCAAGGCACAGCCCCCCAACCCGGAGTCTGTCCGGCCCCAGCGCAGGCTGGAGGGAAGGGGAGGGGAGGCTTGTGGCCCCCCCTGCCCTGGGATGGGGCAGCCATGCCATGACAGGCAGCCTGACCATAGCCCCCCTTCCCAGCCTTTCCCCCCCAGGCAGCATCTCCTGGCCACTCAGCCCCTGCAAGCATAAGCACTGGCCCCTGTGCTACCAGCCTGGCCATGGAATTCCCTGCTGCCCTCAGAGGGCCCCCCACCCCTTTCCCCCACTGGAGGGGCAGGCACCATCACAGCCCCAGCCCCAGCCCCAACCCCAGGCCCCCTGCCCTAACCAAATGTCTGGGATTTTGCTTTGCTTTGCTTTGCTGGTGGAAGCAGGGGGAAGGCAATCAGAGGCAGCAGGGAGCATCACATGGGTCTTTGTGCACTTCCACAGGTGCAGGCAGGTATGCCTGTGCTCCCTGCTGCCTCCAATTGCCCTCCCCCTGCTCCCACCAGTGGAACAAAGCAAAATCCCAGACATTTAATCAGATTTAAAAAACCCTCCCAGATGGAGATCAGAGGGCTCAATAAGAGGACACGTCTGGGAAAACCCAGATGTATGGAAACCCTAACTAAGGGCACTTTTATACATGCTCTGGGGGAGGGGGAGTGGTGCTTTAATTAGAGTGGATCCAAGAGCAGCATTAATTAAAGCACCACTACATCTCCTGTATCAGCATCCCCATGCTTAAAAATAGTGGCAGGGGTTCTTGAACTAAAACTTGTTCAACCAACATTAGTTCAAGTGCCCCCACCACCATTTTTAAGCACAGGGACACTGATACATGAGATGCACAAGGCTCCTGGAGTGCGGTAATTGCCACGCTCCAGCAGACATGCTGGAATTACAGCATGTTGGAGCAGCCTCCATGCTTGTGTACCGGCACCCCTAGTCTCTATCCCTGCTGAGGGGAGGACGACTAGGAGCAGTGCATTCTGGGATGCTGGAGGACTGCAAATTGAACATTTTATCTCTGTGGACTAGACTAAAGTTACCCTAACATGAGATAGGTAGCATAGCCCAAATTCAAGATGCTCAGAGGGCACTTAGTACTAGTTAACAAGCCTTAATGTGAGGGTGCCTTTAGTATGGTGTAAGTGTAACATGTAACTTTACCCTAAGACACCTACATTCAAACACTGCAGTTTATACAATTTAACAAAATCAGAGAGGGAATGTGTACTAGATTTAGGATTAGTCCATTGCCATTATATTGAGCTACCCCTCATAGTGTTAAGAGGTCATGCTGGATACTTAGAGGAGGACCTGGCAGGTACCTATTAGGGAGGTTGCAGTAGCAAGGATAGCCTGTGTGGCACCACACACAGGAAATCACTTACTTAGTAGTTTAATTTTTGTTCTAAAATATTAGAATGCTAAAGACCATGTTAATGACTTTCCACTCTAATTCCTCAATACCATCATCTTGGTAGCCTCATTATTTTCTCAGTGACTGGTCTTTTAGAAAAAAAAAACTGAAACAAAAGAGATACTTTTAGTTTAAAAACTCTCTTAATATAACCTTCCCATTTCATTCTCCTTTTCCTCTGATTCACAGTCCCTCTGACCCAATTACTCTTCCATCACAGCATGTGATAGTACAATGGGAAGCAGAGCCTGCTTCTATGAAGTCATAAAATTTTGTACTGCTTTGTTCATAAGTAGATATCCAAGTCAATCACTGGTCTCCTTCCAGGTTAAACACTTCTTGTTTGTCTCCTCTTTGTAGAGCTTATCAGAAATTTGGTTAGTAGGTTTTGTTTTGGGTTGGTTTTGGGGTTTTTTGGGGGGTTGGTCTGGAGTGGGGATTCTTTGACAGTTTGTGTGTGTCATCTGGGATTAGTGTATTATTGCCATAAACATTAATGCTTTAGGTTCACATGCTTTAAAATGACTGTCTTATGTCTGTAGCACTAACTGTACAGATTTGCAAAACTATGTTCAATCGAAAACAAAATTCCTGCTCTAAAAGACTCCAGTATAAATTGAATATAAAATATACACTAGACTCATTTAAAAATGCTGATGTTTCTTTGTTTGGTAGAACATAATATATCTCCTTGCCGTTGTTGTTAATTTGATGCATTTGAAATTCTCTTCAGTTTGTCAAATGCTGCTGCTCTGAGCATAAATCTCTATATAACTTAGGGAGGGAAAACCTATGTGACCTTTCTTTTAAGAAATCAACAAATCAAAGGCAAGACCTCCCTCAGAGAATTGTATGTGTGGTATGCATATGTGTGTCTCCTCTGAAGTTGCAAATGAATATAGTTATCACAGCTACCTTTGCATCAGGTAAGAATTTGTCTCTCTGGACACTGACATAAGTGCAATTTGCTGTGTGACTGGCCTCCTGAAAGTGATCTAAAGCCATGCCCTGACAGAAGTGCATGGCTCCAGAGTGCTTTAAAAATACCCGACTGTGTGATAAATTAACCCTTATCTAATGAGGGCTCAGATGAAGATGTGCCAAAGCAGAGGGACTTCATAAACTTCTGTCAGTCCCTGTGTGTGACCAGGGCTGGGCTGATGCAGCCAGCCCTACCCCCAGTACTAGCTGCAGGATGGGAGAGGGAAGAAAGGAGAGGAGAGGGAAATGGAGGGGGGTGGGTAGATTGGAGTTCCCCACCTCCTTGCCCCCCCAGGCCGTTCCCCTCCAGCTTAGGCTGGGCAAGTCCCAGTCCCAAGCTCCCTCTCCTCTCTTCTCTGCCCTTCAAGAGAGCTGGGAAGCAGGGGCGGGGCAAGGGGAGAGAGGCTACAGGCAGGCAGTATCTCTCTGCTGGATTGGCTCCAAAGTGGAACTCGATTCTCCTCCCTCCCCCCCAAAGCAAACAGTGAACATCTGTTGGGTTGGGGGAGGAGGGGGTGTCACTGTAACTAATGGCACTTTCTGTGAAGTGCAATGAGTTAGAGCAGAGAACTGCATCTCTTTCAGTGCCCTCTATTTAAAGGTACTGTATTTAACAAAGTTATGATTACAAGTTACGTAAACTAGAAAGGAAAAATCTGAAACCATAATTAAAACTAGTACAGCTGGTGGGGGGAATCAATTTTTAGTTTATATAACTATTAGTCAGTTGTGGGTGTAATTTCAAATTCCATCATTGATAGCTTTCCTTTTCCCCTCCCTCCTGTCCAACACATCATATAGTGGAATAAAGAACTGAAAAGTGGTAAAGGTGTCTACAGCCATTAGCATTTGAATATGATCTTCATTATCTCTGTTCATGGAAAAAAGCACTGCAGAGTAGAAGAAGCTGGATAAAAGTTGCTCCAAGTGCAGGAAGCACCCCTGACTTGTCAAGGGATGCACAGATTCTAGCATAGCAACAAGCCTCTCCAAGCACTATTTGAGCTACATGCCTTCTGGTTGCTGAGTGATTCCTCTTCAGCCCTCTTCAGTTCTGTGAGCACATTAACACTCTAGCATTGAGCTCTGCCTTTGAATCAGCAATAATCCTGTTTGTTTATGATAGATCAAGTACCTTAATCACCTTAATCTTTGTTTAGGAATATAGGTCAGTTCATATTTCCAGTTGAGGATAAATCATAACACCAGCATTTGTAAGATGTATGCTGACTGGCAGCAACCTGTAATTTATTCCAAGGCATCATCTGGTTTTATCTCACTTGCCTGATATGGGATAAACATCCAGTAACTTTACTATACAGTCTGCTCACACTTAAAGACTATTTAAGCCTCCAAGACATAAAGGAATGTTCCATTGCTCTATACCAGAGATAGGCAACCACTGGCACATGTGCCAGAGCATGACAGTGGGGAAGGGGCCAGGGCTGCACTTCCACAACAAGAATCAGGCCCCTTGTGTCTTCCCTGTCATCCACCCTGGCACACCAACATCTTACAAGTCGAGGTTGTGGGTGTTTTTGGCACTCCGCCCCAAAATATTACCAACCGTTGCTCTATACAGATCTTGTACAGCCTCCCTACTTTCATCACATCATCATCTTCACTAACATGATTTCCAAAACAGATCAGGTACAACTTTTCTATTTCACCTATACAACTAGCAGTTTACTACCAGTGCAGTCACCAGCATTCCCTTAATGTACATAAAGATCCCCACATTATCACACCTGCAAAGGAGTATAACTTCTCCAAATCTACACTGGCATGGTCCACAGTATCACTGTAAAACTGCAAAGCATATCAGTGAGTTTTAATGCCTACCTATTACCAAGTGTGAAATAGTACAAAACTGCCAACTGCTGAATGCAGTTGAATTGCCAATTGCAAAATATAATTTTAACTGCAAATCAACCCACTCAGGTATGGTTTTACTGGTGCAGTATATAATTTGAGGATACTTCATTCCCTTAGAGGACCTACTATTCATTTAATCATCCATTCATTCACTGTTATTGCTCTTTGAATGTCTACAAGGAAATGCAACTCTTAAATCATTGGTACAACATGTACTTGAAGGCTAAGCTCTTCAGATAGGGATAATATTTTTGTTCTGTTTGTACATTGCATGTCACAATGAGGCCATAGCTTGTAAGTAAGGTTCTTAGACCGCATCAATAATAAAAATAAACTATCATGCACTGAAGTAGTTTAATATAGTCTCTGATATACACTAAGGGACATATTTTTAAGATACTTGGGTGTCTACTGTAGAGGGGCCTCTGTAGTCCCCATTATGAGAAAGTTGAAGGGCCTTTGAAGGGGGCTGAAACAGACTGAAACAGACTTGGAGCCCTTGCCCTTAGGGTCTCAGCAGTATAGTATAACAAATTGTTAATAGACATGTTGAACAGAACCAAGCCCAGGACAGACCCTTGTGGGTCTCCACTCGAAACCTCCTGCCATTCTGACCTTGTCAAAAGCCTTGCTGAAGTCCAGATACACTGTATCTACAGAATTCCTTTCCTCCATCAAAGTAGTTATGCTGTCAAAGAAGGTGATCAAGTTTCTTTTACACAATTTGTTTTTCAGATTTGTCTGTCCTCTGGATGTTTGTCCTCTGGCCTTCCTTCGGATATGCTCCAGTAACTTCCCAGGTATTGAGGTGAGGCTAACTGGTCTATAGTTCCCTAGGTCCTCCTTCTTGTCTTTTTTTTTAAAAGGGGCACTGCACTGACCCTTTTCCAGTCCTCTGGTACCTGTCCCATCTCCTACGACCTCAGGAAGATCACCAGGGGCTCTGCAATCTCCTCTACCAGTTCCTTCAGGACCATGGAAAGAAGCTCATCCAGCCCTGCTGATCTGAATTGATTCTAAACTAACAAAAGCTCCTTGACTTTCTCTTTTGTTATCTCCTCCCTCAGCTTGCCCCCTATTAGGTGTATGGCAGCTTAGACAGCTCTCAGGAATGGCTGGCACACCCATGGAACATGTGGGCTGCTCTTGAAAACTACCTATGGCTGCACTATTGCTTCCTTTCACTAGAAAACTAGCTGGCAGTGAAAGATGCCATTGATGGTGCCCTGCAGTAGGAGCCTGTTCCAGTGCAGATGTCATGCTCAAAGAGCATCGTTGCTTGCACTGAAGGCCAGCCTCACTAGCTTTACCCTGCCTCCTTCAGTCACATGCCTGGTGTCCTGAAAGATGATACCCTGTAGGATGATACTGCACCATGTCCCTGAGGTCTGCTAGCCAGAAATGACACCTAGAAAGATGACAGCATACCGTGCTTCCAAACCTTGGACTGTCTCAGGCCATGGGAAGAATCAGGCCATGAGAAGGGGGAGGAATGCAGGACTGCAAGGGTGGTCTGCAAATAAAACCCTTGACTTGCTCATTACTGTGCCACATTTATACCCCAAGATGGTGAGGAATTTGAGTGTTGGAGGAGGATAGGTTCCTTGAACAGGGAGAGGGACTAGAGAGGAAGGGAAGGAGGTTGGTTCCCAAGTGCAGCCATCAGCTTTCCCTTGCTGGGGCTTGGACTGCAATGCCAATACCTAAGTAGCCTAGACCAGAATGCAAAGCTGCCCACCCCCAAACTAGGGCCCAGAGACACACCAGCCCAAAAATACCCCTCCCCAAAACCCCAAGCTCCCATCCACCAAATTTCAAAGCTCCCAAGTACAACCCTTTTCCACACCCAAGCTCCAATTTACCTG
>NW_005841912.1:41574-50429 GCF_000455745.1 Alligator sinensis
CTGCTGAGTTCTGGATGTTCACCACATCTGAGCTGCCCCATCCTGTCCCTGGTATGCCTTCTGAGTCTCCTGAGTCCCTGGTTTAGCAATATGGCCCAGGAACAGGGTAACAGAAGAGAGTGAGTCCTCAAAACAATCATGTAGGGCAGCAGGCATCTGCTGAGAGGAGGCTGACTCTGCTACTCACCTCTTTCTCATCACAGCAGACCAGCCCCACAGTTTTGCACTGCACCACATGGTGAAGAGCATGGTCCCTCTTCAGGATCTCAGTGAGCTCATCACAGAAGGGAATCAGGATCCTGGCTGTCCCAGACACTCTTTTGGCATCCCTGCCCCTCACATACAGGGATTTTAGGGATATTAATTTGGTCCAGATCTAAAGGCAGTCTCATGATGCCCCCATGCCACGATCTGCACCACAATCCTTTCATAGACAGCCTGATGGTGGAAGAACCATCCCCTGGGCCTGTTGCCTTTGGTCCCCCTTGAAGTAGTAGCAGTGGTCCTCTCTTCTCTCCAGATTGCGATGAGGTCCAGTACCTCACTGTGGTTCCAGTTAGGTGCCCACCTAATGGGGTCCATGGAGAACATCCTTTGTCTCATGCTGGAGAAGATGGCTGAGTTGGAGGCTAAGGAGAAGTTTCTGCTTGCTAGCTGAATAGCTGGCACATGCGCTGCAGGCTGTTTGCACAGGGTTATTGGAAGTAGGAATGTCTCACCTCCAGGAGTGGGAGGGGGAGTTGCCCTGGTGCCAGAACCATCCCCTGGGCAGTAGAGTTCAGGGGGGTGGGAAGTTTGTCCACACAGAACAGGAAGGTATGGGAGGGGACACTGAATCCTGGGATACTGGAGGACAGCAACTTGGGCAGTTCATGTGTGAGGAGTGGCCACACTTTAATGCAGAGGCAGACAATTATTTTGGGTGGAGGGCCACTTAACATGTTTTCATGAGATAACAAGGGCTGTATGGGTAGCTCCACCCCTTGACAGTTGCCCCACCTCCTTGTCTCCATCTTGGGACCAGAAGTCCCACCCCCTAACCCCTGACCTTTACCACCGGAAGTCCCTCCCTTTCCCCCCCCCCCCACAAAAAAAAACCTCCAGGGGGTGGGGGTGCCATCTTAGAACCAGAAAAAAATCATACACTAAAAGTCAGATATTTACTATAACATATTTTAATGTTATTACAAAAAATATTTTTGTCATGATTTGTGTTTGTGTAGTGTATATAGAAGTGATTGCATAATAACTAAAAAATTAATTCTCAGTTTTGTATATTGTGGTGGGTGGCTGGGTTTGGTGGATGTGGGTTGCTGGGTGTAGTGGGTATGGTGGGTGTGGGGGTGTGTGTGGTCTGTGAGGTATGTGTGGTGTGGGTGTGTATGGGGTGGTGTGGTGTGTGGTAGGACATGCGAGTGTGTGTGGGGGGTTGTATATATGTGGGGGCAGGGTGTGGGTATGAGGGAGGTTGGGGGGGGTGTGGGGAACCCCTCAGACTCCTCCATATGGTACAGCAGCAGGCAGGGCACTCAAGGCGCAGGTGCCCAGCAGGGTGGGACTCTGGCCAGAGCTGCACATCTCAGCAAGGGGTGCAGACTCCCCCAGGCTGTCTGTATCCCCAGTGCTCCCTGCCACTCACGCACAGCCCCTGTGCTCACACAGCACAGGAGGGAAGCCCCACATGCTGGAGCCAGGTGCCTTCCACACTGGGGCTATGCAGCACAGGAGAGAAGTCCCCCAGGCTGGAGCCCATTGCCTTCCTCCCCAGGGCTGCGGTGCATGGGAGGGAAGCCCCAGGTGCCTTCACCTGGGTGGCAGGGAAGGCAGGTAGCCCCAGCCCATGGGGCTTCTCTTCTGTGCTGTGCAGCCCCAGCAGGGAAGGCACCTGGCTCCAGCATGTGGGGCTTCCCTCCTGTGCTGTGTGAGTGCAGGGGCTGCATGTGGGTGGCAGGGAGCACCAACAATACAGACAGCCCAGGGGAGGCTGTGCCCCTCACCCCGATGTGCAGCATTGGCCAAAGCCGTGCCCTGCTGGGCACCTGCACCCTGAGTGCCCCACCTGCTGCTCCTGGCACTGCCATGGCCTGCCAGGGCCGTGTGATATGGGGGAGTGTAGCAGGGTACCCACACCTCCCCAACTCTCCCTCACACCCACACGCTGCCCACCCCAGCTCCATACTGTCACTGCCCCCTGATCAGTTCCCCAGCCCCACACTCCAGGCTCCCTCCTAGCTGCAACCCCACCCCCACTGCTTCCCTGCCTGCTGCCCGGAGCCAGCAGGAGATCGAGGAAGCGGAGCAGGTCCCTGGGGGATGCAGCAGCAGCAGCTCCCCTTGGAAGCTGCATGCTGGCCGGGCGGGCCTCTTCCACCCATGAGGGTGGGAGCAAGGCAATAGGGTGTGTTTGAGGGGGGGTGTACACATGGATGCTTCGCTACCATCCTTGTGGGCAGAAAGGCTGGGTAGGGCACAATTTTTGGCGGGCTCCTGAGGGCTAGATGGAAGTGCTTGGCAGGCTGAATCTGACCCGTGGGCTGTACTTTGCCTGCCCCTGCTTTAATGAAACATGAGCTGGATAACACGGATCAGAGATCCTGGGCTGTTACCCAGAGCCACTACTACCTTGGAGTAGTGTAACTTTAAGCCGCTGAAAGTGTGCTCAAATTTAGTTTCAAGTGTTAATGTGTAGATAATCCAGGGGTTAAAAGGTCCAGGAGATATCTGAAATTAAGGGGTAACAAGGCCCCAATAGCCTACTGAGAAGTGGATCAATCTTTTCTGAAGATTTCTACCTCTTTATATTATTGCTTGAGGACTCAATTACAAATAGATTCATAGATTCACAGAAGTAGGGTCAGAAAGGACCTTGTAGATCATCAGGTCCGACCCCCTGCCCTGGGCAGGAGAGAAAACCGGGCTCACATGACCCCAGCCAGGTAGACGTCAAGCCTCCTCTTAAAGACCCCCAGGGTAGGAGCCAGCACCACTTCCCTTGGAAGTTGATCCAGATCCCAGCCGCCCTTACTGTGAAGTAGTGCCTTCTAATGTCTAGTCTAAACCTACTCTCTAATAACTTGTGGCTGTTATTCCTTGTTACCCAAGGGGGCACTAGGGGGAACAAGGTCTCTCCCAAACCCTGCTGGTCCCCACTGGTGAGTTTATAGATGGCCACCAGGTCCCCCCTCAGCCTTCTCTTGTGAAGGCTGAACAGGTTAAGGCCCCGTAGCTTCTCTTCATAGGTACTGCCCTGCTATCCCCAGATCATGTGGGTGGCCCTCCTCTGGACCCTCTCAATGATGTCCACATCCCTCCTGAAATGCAGTGCCCAGAATGGGATGCAGTACTCCAGCTGTGGCCTGAGCAGTGTCGCATAGAGGGAGAGGATCACCTCCCTGGCCCTGCTTGAGATGCATCTGTGAATGCACGACAAGGCACGGTTAGCCCTACTGACCGTGACCTCGCATTGTCGGCCCATGTTCATCTTGGAGTCAATGATGACTCCGAGATCTCTTTCTGCCACCGTGCTCTTGAGAAGGGAGTTTCCCAGCTTACAAGTGTGCTGCTGGTTCCTATTGCCCAAGTGCAGCACCCTGCACTTGTCAGTATTGAATCTCATCCTATTTTCATTAGCCCACCCCTGTAACCTGTCCAGGTCCTGCTGTAATCTGCCCTTCCCTTCTAGCGTGCCCACCTCACCCCAAATCTTGGTGTCGTCTGTGAATTTAAATAGGCTGCTTTTCACCTCATCGTCCAAGTCACTAATAAAGAAATTGAACAGTGCGGGCCCAAGGACCGAGCCCTGGGGGACTCCGCTGCCTACTTCCCTCCAGGTAGAAAAAGATCCATCCACCACTACCCTCTGAGTATGACCCTTCAGCCAATTTGCAATCCATCTGACTGTGTAGGCATCAATGCCATAGTCACCTAGCTTTTTGATGAGAATGTTCATGATCTGTGGGGAATGCTATAGACAATACACAGAAAAGTATACTGATGGTTTACAGAGCTCATGCCTGATCATAACCAAACTTTGTGGTGTTTGCATTCCTGTTAATTTTACTCTGCTTTAATTTTTAGAAGGTTGCTAATACATACTTCTGCATACAATCATTGTCAGTTTATGGAACATTTTGGTTATATTAATTATCTAATATTTTCACAAAGTAGCACACACAGAACCTCAGAACCACAGAAGAATAAATTCTAGATGCTACTGTGCAATGATAACAGCTGATAACCCCCCACCCTAATTCATGGATTCGTGAAATATTGCACTGAGAAATCCAGGGATGGAATTTTTTTCTTTGCAACAGAATATGTGTAGATGTTGCCCCAGCTGGCTGTGACACAAAGGTACTTTGGTGTGGGGGCTGCCTACCAGCTAGCCTTGCATTGGAACACCCAGCCAGCCCCTCCACAGCATGCTGAGCTGGGTCAAACCAGCCCCAGGGTTGCAGGCTGACACCCCGGACCCTGTGCCAGCCAGAACTGCTCCAGCCCTCCTCAACATGCTTCAGTCCTGGGTGCCATGTATACACATGCACCTGGGAGCATTAAACTCCAGGACAAGTACCAGAGTTTATTGCTCCTCATTAAAATGTGCATGTAGATGCACCCTCAATGAACCAAAATACAATTCAAAGGCATGTGAAAGAACTGAGGTCAATATTCACTGAACCATCTCATGACACCCTTAAAACAGTCATCTTGGAGCAAAAAGTTCACCTTTGCAGAATAATTTTATTAAATAATGGAAAGCTTTTGTTTTTGGTAGGGTACAGGTAGGAGCAACATGTTAATGGTCATGCGTAAAAAGGAGGAATAGATCATTTAGTCCTGTCAAACTTATCCACTTTCAAAAATACAAATAAATTCTGTGATCAAAGTGCCACGGAGGCAGCATTTTAACAGACTTTTCATTTGTTCTCAAAGCAAACTGATCAATAATGTTTCTTGTATTGTAGTTGTTCTGATTCCTTCCTATGAAAGCTGCATGTCCCCACTTTCCACTTTCAATATTTGCTTTTCCACATATTCTTGTCAGAAAAAATATTTTTTGTTATATTCAGACACCACAGGCAAGATGTGAATGGAGCAGCAGTGAATTTAATTTTCTAAATGAACAAATATTTGCAGGGTTTCCTACCTGAAGTTCCTGGGTCAGTTCCATTAGCGTAGTGCTGTTTCAGGACAAACAACTAGTCAAGATTTGTATTTTCTGTTATAGCCTCCTTTGCAGAAAGGACATCTGTACTTTAGGCATTAGAACTTGGTTTGGGTTGATCCCTGTATCCCCATATACGCATTCACTAAAACTATTTGGGATAGAGGTTTTTGCAGGTTTCCACTGGATTGCTAAGACTCAGTAGGGGTTCCTGCAGCACTTGACATATGCATGTATCCCTCAGCTACAGAACACATATCTGCAGTCTGCTTATAGGGCAAAGCCATGTAGAAATCACTCTAAGCCTCACCTTCATTTGTTTTGTAATTTTAACAGGTCATTTCCAGTGCCCCTCAAAGCTCTCCAAAGTCCATCATGGAAGGAATATACCCCATGCATAAAGAGGGAGTGCTCACTGGATCTGTGTCATTCTTGCATTTCAGTTATCAATACTATTACAGTAGAGCCAAAGTTTCTATTCAAAACTAGGTTTCCGTTGTTTGAAGCATTGTAGAAATGTATGAAAACATGTCTTTGATCTAAATAATTCAGAGTCTAAAAAAAGATGAAAGCTGTTTGCTTTTTGCTGCCAGTGTAGCTTTCAGAGTTTGAACACGACCATCTGCCACTTTTAGGGTCACTCAGAAAGGCTGGAACTCAGCATGGAGACCATTCTCTACACTGTAGAAACAGCCATTCATTTGCCACTCAAGTGCCAGTATAGTATATGCTTTTGATGCAATATTCTGCTCTTCCCATTTCAGTCTCTATAATACACAACTTCTGATCACTGTAATAGAATGATTTCCATTTCATCAAAATGCCTTGCTCCATTTTTAGCCAAATTATGATATGCAATTATGAGGCGGTACAAGAGCAAAGCTATACAAGGGAAATGGGAGGAGCAGTGAAGCGTGGTGCAACCTGTACAGTCCCCCTGCACAGTAGGTCACTAAGGAAGACATTACATTTCCCTAAGGTCCAGTCCCTCCCAAAGATCCCCCTGCATGTTGTGACTATAGCTGGGCCAGTGTTTAGAAGTAATAGTTTTTGCCTTCCATATTCCAACATAATGGACTAAGAGGGCATGTCCAGACAAGTGCGACCATGTGGTATGGGCCACAGCAAACATGCTTGCCATGCCACATGCTGCACAGTCTGGAGGTCTCTGTGCTATAAGGGCACACTGCCCGAGCATGCACTGCTCCATTTTTTTTCCTGTGGTTTTTTTTAAACCCCAGATATCCATATGGATATCCATATCACCATGGCTGCAACTCCAGAAGGCCCCAGGGCCCCAGATAAGGCTGCTGGGGCCAGCACTGTGCTGGCCCCAGCCTTCCCTATGCCACCCAGGGCAACTTGTGCACCAAAGTGTGTGTGGCATGGGCATTCCCTGGGGACAAGAAGCAGCGGCACAAGGTGTGCCGCTGCTACTTGTCCCTGGGGAACCAAACATCCACGCACATCTGGACATGGCCAGGCTGTATTGACTCTAGTAAAGATCTGTGTTTATGTAGAGCCAGAGAAATCATTTATATATTGTTATATATACCATTATTAGAACCAGGTGATACTTAAGCTGGTGTTTTCCTAGATAGGAAACAGATGAGCATACTTATGTTTAGCAAATGAGACATTTACCCAAATCCAGGTGTAATGAAATAAAATTTTCAATTCTGAACTCAGCTTCTGTATCTGTTTCAGGAAAAATCTTTTGAATATTATATAGTAGTACAGGTGCACATTTCCTGTGTGCAGTTGCAAACAGCATGCTTATTTTGCATGGAGAAATAACTGTACTTTCATTGAATTGCTCCATAAAGTTAAATAACATTGATGGGGTTTTTCTGTTGTTTGCAACAGGATGCCAACATGCATAATATCTAGCAAAAATATAGTTAGTATATGACCCACATCTTGCAAATAAAGCTGCTTGCCTAAGGCACTCTTACTGTTTAAGCAATTTATATATTTCTCAAATATACAAAGTGCTTTCCCCAGAGGAAGCTGAATGAATCAAAGATCCATCCATCCAATGAACATGGAATGCATATAGTAGTGATGATTAGAAAAGATTATCTCCCATAGCAGGGGAGGCTATAGGACACATAAACCAAATACTCTGCATGCTATTCATATTCATAAAACCAGAAAAGCATGGCTGCAAAATAAATGAACAGCAGCGTTCTGTTTGTACAATATATCTTTATTTTGTGTTATTTTAATGAAATTCCTCATAATAGGTGGACCATTTATAATTCATACAAAGTCTATATCCACAATTCCATTGCCAGAGCATTAAAGATCACATTTGTACAAGTACCCTTTTATTTGGGGAATTATACCAGGTTTGAAAGCCCAAGTCTTGAACCCAATTTTTCATGAAGGACTTAGCACCTGCAGCTCCCACTGACATCAGCTGGTGTCACTGAATATCAAGCACAAGGCTTACAAAGCCTATAATTCCAACTTTAAAGGCCACTTTGGGAAAAAGGTAGATCCACTGGTGATGCGTAGGAGATGCACGCGGATGCACGTGCACCCTCTGAGATTGGCCGCAAAACTGGAAGTGCCGGTGGAAGTGCGCTTCCAGTTTTGCTGCTGGTGATTTCAGGCTCAGGGATTGGCCACTGGGGGACCCCTCCAACCCTCATTAGTAATCTGATGCCCCCCCAGACTCAGGAGGCACCAGTCATCCTTAGGTAAATCTGTGATGCTATAATTCTTTTTTAGAGTAGTGAAAGGAGACATAGGAGAATCTGCAGTTGCATTAATGTGGAGTGGAGCACAAAATAAAATGTTGGTTTAATGTTACTGCTTAAATACAAATACATCTTGGGTATTGGGCCTTCATGTTTTAGTAATGCTGTTAAATGACTTGGCAACTCAAGTTCCATTGAAAGTCACTGAATTGCTCTTGAAAATTCCATCTTTAATCAGTACCCATTCTTTTAGTGTGCCCTCTAGTGGGGTCCCGAACAGTTTCCACATGACATGTCTGCATAAGATCCTGAAAATAAAGAGGGAAGATAGAATACCAAATACAGAGGTACTAGAGCACACATGACTGACACACTTTAAAACCACTATCAAGAAGAGAAGGTTGTGATAGCAGGGCAGCAGATGTTTGCAGCTGGCCCAGGTTCTGGGTAACTGCTGATAACAGCCCCAGCCCTGGGCTCCAGGTAGGCAGCAGGTGTCAAAACTGCACCTGCTGGGGCCAGGGCCAGGGAGGCAGCAGCTGTTTGTAGCCTCCCAGCTGCAGCCGGCCCTGGCTTTGGGTAGCTGCTGACCACCACAGAGCCCAGGCTGGGGGGGTCACGGGGCATCATGCCATGTACCCCCTAACGTCATTTTGTTTTTCTGGCATGCCAGCACTCCGGCACCTTCCAAGGTAGAAGCTGGGGCCTGCTGCCTCCTCAGCCCCAACGCGTGCTGAGGAAAACAGCCTCATGTGCCATGCTCATGTGCACACATGCCAGGGGTTGCTGACCCCTGGAGTAGTGTATATAGAAGCAATTGCATAATAGCTCAAAATAAAGTCTTATTCTTGTATATTGTGAGGGGTGCATGTGTATGGGGGTGTGTGTGGCTGTAGGCAGAGGAGTATGGGTGTAGGGGATGTGGGGTGGGGAGGGGTGTGGGGAGGGGCATGGGGTGTGTCAAGAGTATGTGGGGGGTGTGGAGG
>NW_005841912.1:50439-60138 GCF_000455745.1 Alligator sinensis
CTGCCTATACACTAGGTCCCAGGAGCCAGCCCGGGGTGGGGAGATGTTGCGGGGTAGGGAAGCAGGGAACACATGCAGCAGACCATGGGACTCCAACTATAGTTCCTGGCTGCCTTCCACTCACTTGGCTGCCTGCAGGTGGCTGCTCATCACATGGGGTGGGTAGAGTGGATAGGTGGTGGCTGGGAGCTGGAGCTGCACACACTGGGGCAGGAACCACCTGGCTTCAGCTTCCCTTCCAACCCAAAGTGCAACAGCAGAGTTAGGAGGAGGAGAAGGAGCCACTGGAGGTAGGGGGGCTAAGTAGTACCCAAGTGGATGCAGCAACACTGGCAGCAGCCCCACTGGGAAACTATGTGCACTGACTGGGGCTGGGACCAGCAGGCGTAGGTGGGACCATGACGTACTGCCCTGGGTGGGAGCAGATGGGGCCTGCCAAATGTGGAGTGCCACGGGGTGAGCTGCAGGCTGGATCCAATCAATTGGTGTGCGCCCACCCACAGGCTGGATCCACTCAGCTGCTGGGCTGGATCTGGCCTGTGGGCCATATTTTGCCCACCCCTGATCCAGAGGATTGATGATTGCTTACTACAAATGGGGTCCTCTGGGACTCAGATCTTTGTTGGTACATGCACATGCCTATTAGCGGAGACTACTCATAGGAATAGTAGAATCTGTATTACTTTATTACTTACGTGCTATTCTAAAGAAATACAGTGATGTTCACAAAGGAGGACTAAGTGACCTACTATGATGCTAAGGAAAATATTATGCTCATTTCTTGGGTAATAATTATGGCTTATATTGCTCATGTAGCTTCTCTTTATGCCTCTAACTCATAGTCTTTATTCAAAAGACAAAACAATGTTATACATACTGTCTTCAGCAAAGTTGAGCAGCAAGTCAGAGCCACAGACAAGAGTAAAAAATATAGCTCTAGTTGCCAATTATGCATTGCTTTCTTCATTATCTTGAACATGTCTCTCTCTGGACTAATTAATAACAAAAAGGATGAATGAATTTTAATCCAGATACAGCTGCTTAGTTCAGCTTCATCTCCAGGTATTATAAATGCCCCCTTTGAAATTTATTAGTTCCCCTATTAGAAATGTGCAGGACATTTAAAAATGACATCCACTATAAAGTGATTATTAAGTTGCAAGTAATACTACAGAAGAACCTGGGTTTTTTTCAAGGTTAGGTTCTTTACTCTGGCCCCCTTCCTCCCATCCCCTGTAAAGCTGAGGTTTTGCAAACTAATCCAAGAGAATATGGCTGCAACAAACTGCTTTGGAGGACTTCTGAGGTGCTCTAGCTATGTATCGATTTATCACCCTTAGAAGTAAAAGTTGTCACACTTAGCTAAGTATCTTGCCCTTAATTTTACAACCTGCTGTGACTTTAGTGGGTCAAACAACATGAATGCAAAAATCCAGGTTCTACTGCGTGAGCAAAGGGATGAGATTGATTGCCACCTTCCTGCTCCTAAAGTATGTGAAAAGGGTGTTTAAAATACTAAACAGACAGTGGTCCAATGCCTGGCAGGTCTGCACTATATTCATAGTTTCAAATAGACATAGCACCCATAAGACCAAAATCATTTTACCAATAGTTGTTGCTACCTACTTGTCTATACAGTAAATGGGACTTTCCCACTTCTCCGGCTGCTGTCTAAAATTTAAAAAACCCCAAATCCTATGGTTATATAAAGTCCATTCTTATGCACAACTATATTCTTATAGACTGTTCTCTCAAGCTTATTTTCTATCCAGGTTTTCATATAGGTGCCAACCATCTGATGAGATCTGCTTAAATTCTTTCATAGACTGAAAGCTCCTTGGGCCAGAGACATCCTCATAGTCTGTTTGTACAGAGTCTGGCACAGTGAGGTTCTGGCCCAAGACTGGGACACTAAGGCGCTACAAATGATATACCAGTTACCGTGCAAGGTCTAGGAGGGCAATGATTGGCATCAACTGCTCTATGTGAATTGCCCATTTGGACTAACCCAGTGGTAAACTGAGCTGAGATGATTGAGCCCTTAATGAAAAAAGGGTACTTTTAACTTTTTACTCAGTTAACCAGAAGAACCTAATGTATTGCAAATTCCTGTCCCTGTTTCCCTCACCGTAACTTGTTTGTAGGCCTATTCTTTTATACAAGCCACAATTTATAATCTGGAAAAATTTTAAATTGTCAGTTGTATGCATTTTCTTAATCTGGAAGCAATCTTCACCTACTAGATCAAACACTAAGGAAGTGAAGGAAAGCAATACTACCATAAAAATTAATGAAAAAATAGAATGTCTTGGTGCATGTTTATCCAATTGCAGGTGCAGGGCTCATAAGTAACAAAACTTATTTCAGAAATTATAATTGTATTTAAGTGTTTTAGAACAAATTACTCATTTATGTGCTATTTTGCAAAATACTTCTCTCAGAAATATACAGCAGACTAAATCAAAGCAATTACATATGATAACTCTTTTTGTCCACAGTTGTATGTCAAAAAAGATTCATACCAACCAGTGACAATGCAGGAATTACATCTATGCGAATGGTACTAGACAATAGTTCAGGGTGGCCAGCCACCAGTGGTATAGGCAGCCTCTGCACTTGGCACATGGCAGATCAGGCAGGGGGCAGGGAGCGGAGTGGAAGATCAGGAAGGGGAAGGGGATCAGAGTGGCATGCAAGAGCCATGACTACATGAGATGCTGACTGTGCAGTAGATGCTGACTGTGCACTGCATGGCATGACGTGTGATACAATGCTACTATGCAGTAGTAACAAGCTACTGCACAGTCAGCATCACCTAAAAGCCATTCAGCAATGCTACTGTTCAGTAACTCTAGTTGCTGCATAGTCTTTTGGTACTTGTGTAAACAAACACTAAATGACTGTGCAGCAACAATTGTACAGTCAGCATCTCATGTAGATGCAGCCACTGAGGAGGCTTAACTTGTGGCACACTTTAACCCACCAAAAAAGTTGGCCACCATTGCAATAGCTATCATCATCAATAATGCTGTTTCTCTCTTTAACTTTTTCACTCCAGTTTCTCCCACCTTAGGTGTCCAGGCATGTCAAAATTTGTTGCTTCCTGTCTTTTTCATTTAGCACAGCTTCCAAAGTAGCAAGCTCCTTGAAACATTCACTGATGTGCTACCATTTTTTAACAAGGGACTACCTCAAACTAATTTGCTTCTAATAGTGATATTCATAGATTCATAGATGCTAGGGTTGGAAGGGACCTCAGTAGATCATTGATTCTGACCCCCTGCCCTGGGCAGGAAAGAGCACTGGGGTCAGATGATCCCAACCAGGTGCATGTCTAGCCTCCTCTTAAGGACCCCCAAGGTAGGGGAGAACACCATCTCCCTTGGAAGCCCATTCCAGATTCTGGCAACCCTTACTGTAAAGAAGTTCTTCCTGATCTCCAACCTAAATCTGCTTTCTGCCAATTTGTGGCCGTTGTTCCTGGCTACTCCAAGGGGTTCCCTGGTAAACAGAGCATCTCCTATTCCTTGCTGCCCGCCTCCCACACCTCCAAAGAATTTGTAGGCAGCCACAAGATCCCCTCTCGGCTTTCTCTTGCAGAGGCTGAAGAGATCCAGGTCCCTCAATCTATCCTTATAGGGCTTGGCCTGCAGGCCCTTAACCATACTAGTGGCCCTCCTCTGGACCCTCTCAAGGTTGTCCACATCTCTCTTGAAGTACAGTGCCCAAAACTGGATGCAGTACTCCAACTGTGGTCTGACCAGTGCTGCATAGAGGGGAAGTATCACCTCCCTGGACCTGTTTGCCATGCACCTGCTACTGCATGATGAAGTGCAGTTAGCTTTACTGATCATTTCATCACATTGATGACTCATATTCATCTTGGGGTCAACAATGACTCCAAGATCACTTTACATTTCTGTGCTGCTGAGGAGGTCATCCCCCAGCCTGTAAGTGTATTGAGTATTCTTTTGCCTTAGGTGCAGCACTTTGCACGTGTCTTTGTTGAACTGCATCCTATTGTGTTCCAACCTGTCCAGATCCACCTGGATCTGTTCCCTATCCTCTAGTGTGTTAAATCTACCCCATAATTTGGTATCATCCTTGAATTTGGGCAGAGTGCTGTCCACACTCTGTCACTGATGAAGACATTGGACAGTACAGGTCCAAGGACTGAGCCCTGCGGGACTTCACTGCTCACATCCTTCCAGGTCAATACCGACCCATCCACCACCACTCTCTGGGTGCAACCCTTAAACCAATTTGCCACCCGCCTGACTGTGTAATTGTCTATGTCACAGCCTCTCAGTTTATTTATAAGACTAGGATGAGATACTGTATCGAAGGCCTTCTTAAAAGTCCAAGTAAATGACATCTACCTCAACTCCTGCATCTAAGCATTTTGTAACCTGGTCATAAAAAGAAACAAGGTTAGTCAGGCAGGATCTACCTGCTATGAATCCATGCTGGTTGCCTTTCAGTATTATTTTTCCTGCTGGACTCCCATAAATGTGATCCTTAATAATTTTTTCAAAGGTTTTCCCAAGGATAAAGGTGAGACTAACCGGCCTGTAGTTACCCAGATCCTCCTTCCTCTCCATCTTGAAAATAGGGACCACATTGGCCCTTTTCCAGTCCTCTGGGACCTGAACCAAGCACCACGAGTGTTCAAACAGCCATGCCAGTCTCTCTGCTATGACACCAGCCAATTCCTTCAGCACCCTTGGATGAAGATCATATGAACCTGCTGACAAACACATCCATTCCTTCCAAGTGTCTCTGCACCAAGTCAGCACTAACAGTTGGTGTGCTGGAGTTCCCCTTGTGCCAGTCAATAAGCCAATTGGGAAATTTATCTTGATCCATGTTTTTGAATACCAAAGCAAAAAACTAACTGAAGAGGTCAGCTTTGTTTCCCCTATCTGTCACTAATTGACCCCTGCTGTCCCCCGCTGCCCCGCACCATGTGGGAGGCTCTTCCATGAGCCCTCTGAAGCCCTGAGGCTGCTGCAGAAGCTGGTGAGTCTGGAGGAGTGGGGGGGCTGGGGATTTTTTTCTTAAAGCGACAGATCTGCAGAGGGCGGGGCAGCTGTGGGCTGGGCTGGAACAGCAGGGGGGGCCAGGGGACTTGTGGCAGAGCCCCCCATGCAGCATGAGGCAGTGGAGGGCTGCAGGGATTGCCCCCCCCCCTGCCTGGCAGCACTTGGTAAGTGGGGGCTTTTTTTTAAAGGGCCAGGAGCTGGGGCAGGTGGGGCAGCCATTGTGGGGGCTGGGGGAGCAAGGAGGGGAGGGGGCCTGGGGGGGGCCCCCCCATGGTTCCCTCCCCCCTCCTCCAGCCCCTCCTTTCCCGCCCCCTACTTACCAGATCAGAGTCCGGGTCCAGCTCCCTACTGCAGCAGGTGGGGACTGCCTGAATCATCGAAGCTCTCTGAATCTTTTCCAGATTAATTCGGAGAGCTTTGAATCCATTCAGACCTTTTAATTGGTCCCCTGATTCAATTTGGATTCAGCGATTCAGCCACTGAATTGGGCCGAATGTCCTCCGAATCAAATCAGCACACGAAGTTTTCCACAGCTTTACTCTGCAGAGGTGCCTGTGACTTAGAAGCAGGCTATGAGTGTTCTTGGCCCTGAGTCAGTTAGGGAAGCTGAGGGCAACTGGTAAAGATTCAAGGTAGGTAGCAGTTTTGTTTTACTCAAGCTAGTTGCCCCTTGGGTGGGGAGGGGAGGGGAAGGGAGGTGGTTCACCCTAGCTTAAGTACTTGTTTTCAAATGCCATCAGTACTTCAGGAGCAGAATCAGTTATATAGAGGACTCTTCCATTAGGTAGTGCTTTTGAGGCATAATTTACCATAGTTGTTTTGTTGCTCAATTAGAAGTGTGTCAGGTTGGCAGGTTCAATGTGTTTTCTTCAAGAGAAATTCAGGTGTTACCAGATTTGTATTTAAATGATGAATGCTTATAGTCTCTTTATCATTGGAATATTAAACTGCGTTTATATTGCAGATATACCTCAAGGCCCCAGTCACTCCTGTGTGTAAAGACACATAATGACAAGACATACCTGCTTCAAAAAGAATGAACTCTAAAGAGCTGACTATCTACAGTTCTAATGATGCAATCTCATCTGTATGTACATGAACTGTTAGTTTAGATACATAAGAAAAAAATCCTGATTTAGAAAAATAGTTTGTAAAAATAAATTCTTTGGTTGCTGCAGCTCAGGAAAAGACCTCCATGTATATGGACCATTTCCTTCACACACCATCCTGAATGCATCTCATTTTACCATTTTGACAGACCAGCTGTGAGGGGCCTGATTATTTTGCTGAAGGATGTTTGACAAAGCATTAAGAATGACACACTATGCTAGTTCTTTACTATGTGTTAGCAGCCCCAGAACTGGGGGTCCTGAATGATCTGATATGCTTCAACAGTCCCAGCCAACATCTCTATTTTCTGCTTCCCGTTATCATGAGGAGCTTCTGGTAGGCATGAATATATCATACCAATAGCTTCAGAAAACTTTTGGTGACAGACCATCATTTACAGATTATGAAAGGAGCGTTTATGTTAAGTAGAAGTTTCATTCAAGTAATATGGTGAATTGATTGCACATGCTTTGCTGTAGTTGCAGATTAATTTAAATATTGCAATTGGAAACACTTTCAGGGTATCAGTTTAGTTGATTAGTGATGCTCACTAGTTATTTATGAGTTAACCAAATATCTTAGAAGTAGTCATATGCTTAGGGACTTGGATCACTGAGTGCTAAAATGGTATTCATTTGATTGTCTATTAGGAGATATCTATGGTTTGAGTGATCAGCTCTTACTTTGCTTGCTTCCATGATCGCTTGCTCAGATTTTCATAGATCACTGCTACATTGGGTAGTAGTAATTAGGTGAAAGAACAGTTTGTCCAAACTAAAATGTTCCACAGGAACACGTGTGCTAGTTGTAACAAGACTGGATTATCTGGTCAAAATTAAGAGGAAAAGGAGCAGAACAGCTGATAGCCCAGCGCTTCGGGCCAGTACATAGGATGTGGGGAAATGAGATTTAAGTTGCTAGCCTGAATTAAACAAAGTAGGCTTAAACCTCAGTCTCCCATGTACCAGCTGAGTTAAGGCTCTCAGCATTGGCTGTTCTGGTATGAGGATGCCTTTCTTAAATCTTAAATTTTTGTGGAATGTTAAATGAGTTCCCAAGTGTCTCTACTCCCCAAAGCCTACAGAAAAAATGTCCCAATTCTGAACTGTGCCTCTCTGTTTCTGCTTGTATCTAGCTCTGCATTTAAGCATTTAAATAACAAAAACAAAATTTACCATTGGGGGTGTGTCTACATGAGATGCTTTACTGTGCAGTAGAGCTAATTACTGTATAGCAGGGGTTGTCAACTGGGGGTAAATCGGGGGTATGCATACCCCCAGGGGTACTTGGGAAGACTTTAGAGAGTACACATGGGCAGACGGGGACAGAGCGCTGCCACCCACTACCCCACACCGCTGCCTCCCAGGAGTAGGGCCAGGCAGAGGGGAGGCAAGGGCAGCAGTGCCCCTGTGCTGGCCTCAAAGGTGCCATCCAGATGTGGGGGTAGGGGGGCATAAGTTCGCACATGGCAGCCACTGCTGCCATCCACCATCCTGCGCTGCCGCCATTCCACATCCACCACCCCCTCCCACACCGCATTCAGCCCCCAGGGGTACACTTACTAAAAACGGTTGAAACCCCTGCTGTATAGTAAGCATCAGAGCTACCAGCGCCCTGCATGGGGAGAGTTCCCCACCCATCTTGGAGCTGGATAGGACCTGCCCCTGACCAGGACAGTTCACAGTTAGCCCTGGGCTGCATGGGGAAGTCTGCACGTGCAGCCTGGAGGTGGCTGGGGACTGTCCTGTTTTGGGCAGTCCCCAGTCAGCTGCAGACTGTATGTGCAGACTTCCCCACACAGCATGGGACTGGCTGGGGACTGCCCCAATCAGGGGCAGGTCTCAATCCTACAGATTTTTCCCAGCTGCATGCCCCAATTGAGTGATCAAGACATGAGGCTTGGAAAGAGCTGTGGGGCAGGGGCAGGTCCCAGCCCCCTGCCCCAATCTGCTGGTGGGGGAGCTAGCAGTGAGCCCCCACCCAGCCAGGGGCTCACTACTAGCTGCCCCACTGAAGGATCAGGGCAGGAGGCTAGGACCTGCTCCTCTCCTGAAGCTCTTTCCAAGCCCCCTGCCCCCAGTTGGGGAGCTGGAGCCATGCTACTGGGACAGGTAGACATTGTCCATGCCTGGGCTCTACCAAGCGAGCCTGCCCCAGTGGCAGGGAGCTCCCAGGGGCAGGGAACAATCTCCCAGCTCCTGGCAGGAGACACCTGTTTCCTAGCCCTATGTTCCCTGACAGCCCTTAGGCTAACACCCAGGGGGAGCCTAGAGGTCCACCCAGGGGGAGCCTAGAGGTCCAAGGGGCCAGTGGAGAGTTGAAGGGGGCAGGAGAAGACTGCTGCCAGGAGCAGCAAATTTGTTCCTGAATCCCCACATGTGTAGATGCATGCCCAGGGTGAGTTTACTCTACAGTAATTTACTGTAGAGTAAACCCATCCTGCAGAATTTGTATGCATATACACACCTTGGAAGAATCAACTGTAAGTCTAAGCTCAAGATGTATTTAAGAATTTAAAGTACAGATGAAAACAAACATAAGATTATGAAATGTGAAAACTGTATAAGGTGAATAGCACTATCCCCAAATATGAATATTGTTCTTCTAGATGTTCTCTGTAAATCAACTATTATTTCCATAGCTGAACAGTAAAGAAATGCCCCTGTCTTGTTTTCACTTCTTTGGCGACATCCACCTGCAACACATCTTCTGATGGCAAGCTATTCTGCTCCTCCCAGGAGTTGGTGCTACCAGGCACACCTCAGGTTCCTGGACAACGACCCACACCTTTGAGCAGGGGGCATGCTTGGGAGGGATGGGCTACATCTCTCCCCTAAAGGCAAGCGTGTCTTTTCTTCCAGGTTGGCTGATCTCATATGGTGTGCTTTAAACTAGCTTCGCTGGGGGATGGGGCCACAGGAGCACATGAGGACACCTCCCAGCCAAGACAGGTGACATGCACAAGGAGTACCCAGGCAAATGACAGGGGTCTGGATAGCCCTAAAAATCGGGGGGTGTTGCACACACCAATACAAGGCCTTAAATGCCTCTACACTAATGCTCATAGCATGGGGAATAAGCAGGAGGAACTCACCCTCTGATTAGCTAGTACAAACCCGGACATAGTAGGGCTCACAGAAACCTGGTGGGATTCATTCCATGACTGGGTGGTAAACATTAGGGGCTACAGACAATACAGGTGGGATAGAAAGGGGAGGAAAGTCAGGGGTGTGGCGCTCTATGTCAAAGAGCAATATACGTCCTCAACTAACAGGATGGGGTCAGAGGAGGGACAGACTGAAGTGCTCTGGGTCAGAATACAGGGGGGTCGTGGGGAAAGGGACTTAATGGTGGGGGTCTACTATAGACCACACAACCAAGGGGGTGAGGTGGACTGCAAATTCTTGGATCAGCTCACAGAGGCAGTTAAGGCAAGGGATGTAGTACTCATGGATGATCTAAATTACTTGGACATCTGCTGGGAGGAGCAGTCAGCCAGGTCTGACCGCTCACAAGGGTTCCTTGCTGAGATACAGGACCTCCACCT
>NW_005841912.1:60785-85325 GCF_000455745.1 Alligator sinensis
GGAATGCCTGAAAGCCAAAAAGGAGGCATACACCCAGTAGAAGGGAGGGGCTACCACCAAAGAGGAGTATACCTCCATCACTCGGGTCTATAGTGGGGCTGTTAGGAAAGCTAAGGCAGCTACGGAACTAGGGCTACCATCAAGGACAACAAAAAGTCCTTTTTAAAATACATAGGGAGTATGAAGAAGGCACCGGGTAATGTGTGGCCCCTGCAGGATACGCTTGGCAATCTGGTGGTTGTACCAGAGGAAAAGGCAGACCTTTTTAATAATTTCTTTGCCTCCATTTTTTTGTGCAGGGACTGGGACTTCCCCACTGAGATTCAGGATGGACTCAGGAGACACTCGGCCAGGCCTAGGGTAAGGGAGGACTGAGTTAGGGAACTTCTGGAGGGGCTGGACTTGTTCAAATCAGCAGGTCCAGATGCTCTCCACCCCAGGGTGCTGAAGGAATTGACAAAGGTTATCGAGGGGCCCTGGCATGGGTACACTACCACTCATGGTGCTCTGGCCAGGTGCCAGATGATTGGAAGAAGGCCAATATGGTCCCCATTTTCAAAAAAGGGATGACTGTGGCATTGATGCCTACACAGTCAGATGGATTGCAAATTGTCTGAGGGGCTGGACCCAGAGAGTGGTGGTGGATGGGTCATATTTGAACTAGAGGGATGTGGGCATTGGAGTCCCCCAGGGCTTGGTCCTCAGGCCCATACTGTTCAATTTCTTTATTAGCAACCTGGATGAGGGGGTGAAAAGCACCCTGTTCAAATTCGCTGATGACACCAAGATTTGGGGCAAGATGAGCATGCTAGAAGGGAGGGACAGGATACAACTGGACCTGGACAGGTTACAGGGGTGGGCGACTGTGAATAGAATGGGATTCAATACTGACAAGTGCAGGGTACTGCACTTGGGCAGTAAGAACCAGCAGCATACCTATAGGCTGGGAAACTCCCTTCTCATAAGCACAGTGACAGAAAGGGATCTTGGAGTCATTATCGATTTAAAAATGAACATGGGCTGCCAATGTGAGGACGTGGTCAGTAAGGCCAACTGCACCTTGTCATGCATCCACAGATGCATCATGAGCAAGTCCAAGGAGGTGATCCTTCCCCTCTATGCGGCATTGATCAGGCTGCAGTTGGAGTGCTGCATCCAGTTCTGGGCACCGCACTTCAGGAAGGATGTGGACAGCACTGAGAGGGTCCAGAGGAGGGCCACTCACATGATCCAGGGACAGCAGGGCAGACCCTACGAGGAGAGGCTATGGGACCTGAACCTGTTCAGCCTTCACAAGAGAAGGCTGAGGGGGGACCTGGTGGCCATCTTTAAACTTACCAGGGGGGACCAGCAGGGAATGGGAGAAACCCTGTTCCCCCCGAGCACCTCCCGGAATAACAAGGAATAATGGCCATAAGTTGATTGAGAGTAGGTTCAGGCTGGACATTAGAAGGCCACTACTTCACAGTCAGGGTGGCTAGGATCTGGAACCAACTTCCAAGGGAAGTGGTGCTGGCTCCTACCTTGGGGGTCTTTAAGAGGAGGCTGATAATTACCTAGCTGGGGTCATGTGAGCCCAGTCTTCACTCCTGCCCAGGGCAAGGGGTCAGACTTGATGATCTATTTAGGTCCCTTCTGACCCTACAACTATGAAACTATAAAAAATCATCTATGTTGGAAAAAATTGAAAACAACTAGGTATCTTAATGGTCCTTGTTGATAGATACAGTAAAGGTTTCACATCATTTAAAAAGGGAAAGGGAGAAAAATCTTAGCAGGCTCTGGGTATTGGGAATGAAAAGACTACAGTAACTGATTTATTTAATAAAAGAGTTATTGTCCAGAGGGAAGTGTGGGAAGAAGTGGAAGAGGGGACGAAATATGGCCACCAGTTATTATAAATGCTTCATTTTCTTTTTCTTCCCACTTAAAGATGGCCCAACACAACCCATTAAATAGAACATCTTTCCTAGGACATAGAACCTGACAGATGAAGTAGGGTACATGCTCATGACCCCTGTATGCTGTCCATAAAATAATGGTCCAAAATAGTTAATTTCAACCAATTAATCCCCACCCCCCCTTCCACAAAAAACAAAACATTCCACGTTTTCCATAAAATTAAAAAGTAGCCTTTCAGGTCTTTGGAGCTTCCTCTTTATTATCAAGATAATTGATGCCACAAAGAATAACAATTGCCATCATGATGTTAGTAGATATTTCTGTGTTTTATGTATGATGCTTAAAATGCCCAGCCAGAACCCCATACTAATCTTACAAATACAAACCAGCAGCCTACATATCCTTTAACTTTCTTGCCAGAGATGCTTTATAGCAGGAGTGGGTAAAATAGGGCCTGTGGGCCAGATCAGGCCTGCCAAATGATTCTATGCAGTCCACAGCAGATCCCTCGGACATGCTCACACCAGCCGTGGGGTCAGCCTGGGCTGTGGCATGTGCAGCTGGTCTCACTGCCCCTGGGTGCAGAGGTGTCTCCTGGAGTGGAGCACAGCCTGCTGTACTCCTGCACACAGCTCTTGGGCACTCCAAGAGCTGTAGTCCATGGAGCCAGGCAGCACACAGCAGGGTGAGGAGGGAGTGGATTACAGCTCTGCCCTGGGCCCCGGCACAATGTTGTCACTACCCTACGATCCTGGCCTCAGCCTCAGATGCTCAACCAACTTCTGGACACTACTCCCTGCCCACCAATGGCCCCATCCCATCCCTCAGATGAGCACGCTCTGCCACAAAGGGTCCTGGGCCAGTCTCCATGGATATGCTGCCCAGAGGTGGATTAATGTATACTGGGGCCCTGGACAAGCACAGAATTGGAGGCCCCCTCCCCCGATGGGAGCTGGGCTGCAGGGGGGGAGAGGGGCCCCTTCCTCTCCTGGTGCTGGTGGGGGAGGCTGGGTGGATCCCACCAGGCTGGGAGGCACATGCCCACCTCTCCTCCCTGCTCTCTGCCCTCGCTATGGCCAAATGCACATACACACGTACACACATGGGTGCACAGACACAGGCACACACACTCTACTCTCACTCTCTGCACATGGACACACACACACACACTTTTCCCCCTCAGGACCTCTCACCTCCCCCACCTCCCACCACAGCTCAGTCTCACTCCCCACCCAGCCCCTGTTTCAATGACCTGCAGCGGGCTACTGCCCAGCTGTCCCGTGTAGCCCCACAGATGCAGAGGGGCTCGGATGGGCCGTGCCAGACCAGGAACACTATGCCATGTCTGTGCCGGTGGATAGCAGCAGTGGTAGGGGTGGCTGTGGGGATCTAAAATGCGGCTTTCACTTACCTGCTGATGAGGATCCTGGGGCTAGGGTCCCAAATTGGTATGGGCCCCTGGTCTTGTGCCCGGCTTGCCTGTTCTATGATGCTGTCTGTCTACCTGCTCCATCTGACACCCCCAGAAGTGGGTGCAGGGCAGGCCAAGGAATGGATTGGATCAATTAGCATATTCCCAGCCCCCACCCTAGGGCAGGCGGTGTAAACAGCCATGGCATGGGGCTGAGGCCAGGCCAGCACTATCCCCCCACTCCCCCCACCCCCAGCCCTCAACAGCCCACCAGAACTTAAGTGGCCCTCCAGCCTAATTAATTTCCCACCCCTACTTTATAGTACCATCAACTGAATATTATCACTTAGCTTATTTATCTATTGATCTTTGACCATAAATCCATATATAGAGCCATATAGCCTAATTAAAGTTTGAGAAAGAGGCTCATTGTATAACCTGAGCCTCAGCCTAGGGAGTCGGACTCGATGATCTATTGAGGTCCCTTCTGACCCTAACATCTATGAATCTATGAATGAATCTATGAAACCTACAGCTTGATGGAGAAGAGCACTGCGAAATAGGAATCAAGAAGGCCTGTGAAAATGTTATACTAATCAAAGCAGGCAAATTTTAGGATATGGACAAGTATTTGGGCTGCTGGGAAAGGAGAAGAAAGGCCAAGCTGTGAAGGAAAAGGCAGAATAATAACCTAGATTTTGGGGGAGAAGAGAGAGGACCTGAAGATAATCATAGTTTACAAGCCTAAAATATGGGGAATTTGGGTATAGTGTCAGTACCAGAAGTAAGGGGGTAGAGAGAAAAAGGTTTTGAAGAAACTGTATCTTTTTTTTTCCTTATAATCTAAAAACTACTATTTAGATCCTTTATGGACAGTACTTTCAAACAATATATACTAAAATCAGGGTTATTCCTCTGGCTAATTTGCTAGTCAATAGGAAATGAGTAATAGTATTCAAAATGACTAGTTTGACCAGCTCTGAATGTGAACAAAATTGTTCCCTCTAAAAACAGCCAAACTTAAAAGAGAAGAGGAAAGAGGCAAACAAAATATTGTAACTGATCTTGTTTAATCAGGGTTTTCATTGAAATGTTTCTTACCCTTCCTTTACCACTGTCTGTTGAAGCTCTCCATGGTGCTGAAAGGCTAATAGCCCTGTTATTTCCCCATTCTCTCCCCAGCTCCCTTCTGTCTTAGGGTATAAAGTAACATGCTACACTTAGGCCACACTAAATCTGTGGAATGTTAAGTGATGTTAAAGTTAAAACAAGGGCAGCAATTATTTTGGGTGGAGGGCCACTTATCCAGTTTTGGCAGGCTGTCGAGGGCCGCATGGGTAGCCCTGCCCCTTGACAGGTGCGCCGCCCCCTGGTCACCATCTTGGGACCAATGTCTCAGGGCCAGCACTGGTGGGGCCCAGAGCAAGGCCCAGGCTGGCAGGGATCTGTGGAGCCAGGCTGGGCTGCACCAGTAGGGAGAGCGGGGAACTGGCCTGGCTCCATAGAGCCCCTGCCAGCTGGGACACTGTACTCCTGCCGCCCTGCTCTCGGCCCCACCAGTGCTGGCCCTGGGACACTGGTGTGGGGCCTGTACACCCGCTCACTCCCAGTGCCCCCCCCCAGCCCCACAGTACAGTATGTTACTGCACAGTAAGCAGAAATAGGCCAGCATCTACACATGCAGGCATTAAAGCTCATTAATGTTGTATGTGGACTGACTCAGGACTAAAGTTATCCCCAAGTCAGTCCACACACACAGTGCAGGTATCAAATTTCCACTCAAGTTGGCATAAATCACTGTATTTACTGCGCAGTATGGGCATGCACATGTGCCCGTACTGCACAGTAATTTTGGTTACTGAACAGTAAATGCACATGTGTAGACACACCCACTATGTCTTATTTTTAAAAGGTAGTCTTAGATATAATCTAATCTTTATTGCTGCTTACAGATCTGGGGGGGGGATAAGGCACTTTAAGCTTGGTGCTCCCCCACACTGAGCACAGTGTATACCCAGAAGAGACATCGCATTAATTGGACCTGACTCACCCAACATTTGTACAGATCGGATGCTTCAGTAAAGCTTTTTGGTGGTTTTATGTTATATCTGATTGAATTATGTATGGATATAAGTGCTAAAAAGCCCTTCTGAAGTGCCTGACCTATACAGATGCTGTTCAGCCAGGTCAAACTAATACCCTGCCTCTTCTGGTACAGCACTGTTTTTTTGTTGTGTTTTTTTTTTCCACCTCTGTCAGTGCCCTATATGATGAAATAGAATGTATTGATGTAAACGAAATCAGAAGAACTATTCTAGCAAGTTTAGTTGGCCAGAGGGATAATGAGAACAATCTTCCTTGTGATATTTAGTACTTTTGATTCTGTAAGTACCTGGGGATTTGTGAAAGTCATGAAATAATTTGGTAGGAGGAAGGAAAGCTTGAGTAAAGTTTTTTGCAACATTAAAACAGACTCTTTAGAATTTTGAGTGCTTTGTAACGTAAGTTTCCCAATGTTTCCATTCAGCAAACTACTTTTAGGGACTGAGATGGTTCTGAAAATCTTCTTGCAGTCTATTAGCAAAGGATCTACAACCTACTTATGATCCTGAGACTGCAATCTGAAAATTGCTGTTATATCGAATTTACTGTGCCTTCCAAACTCTTACAAGCATAAATGTTGGTAACCATCAGTATAAGTTGTATGGAGGGTATGCTCACCTATTAAAAAGGCTTTTTGTAGAGTTATGTCAAAAAGGTCAGTTCTTTGACTACATCAAAGGGACTAAATTTAGCAGATTTTTTTATTATCTACTCCTCAAAGCTTTCTTTCCTTGCATGATATTTCCACAATGGCCTCACTGTAATAAAGAAAAAGAGAATCACGGTTTTTTCATAAAGTGAAAATGTCTCTTTAAAGTACAAGACAATGTAATTTAAACCAGTCTTGTACACTGTCCTTTTATACTATATGGTATTCTATAAATGGGTTGCTCAGTTACTATGGAAACATAGAGGCAGGGGAAAGAGGGAGAGAGCACTGAACTGTGCCTGTTAAAGCATAGCCCTGAGTTGGCAATGATATGGAACTGTGCTGTTTATAGTTTCCAATAAATGAAAAAATTGGCTGAGAGGAGATATGATTGCCATATATAAATGCATCAGGGTAAACACTGGGGAGGGATAAGAGCTATTTAAGTTGAAAGATTCTTGGTCATATTGGCAAGGGCTGCAGAGATTTCTGCTTTTTTCTGTATTGTGAAGCATGGTCCTTTTCCTTAGGATCTTCTGAACATATCTTAACCAGCTACTTCCCTGTCCATGCAGTCACATGGTGTCTCCACTACTTTTATCTGTGGCATGCTACAGGATGTTCTTGGTATTCCAGATGTTGTGCCTTGCAATTTTGTGGTGAAGGTTTGAGGCAGAGTGGAGAGTCTGAGTATTCCTTTCATAAATGAAGGCCTGCAAACCTGGTCTGACTGGTCCAGTAGGAGGCCTGTTCCAGGTCTATTTCCCATCTTCCTATGTTGCCACTAGGATGGATAAAAATCAATGATTTTTTTAATTTAAAAAAAATCAGGTGTTGTTTATTTAAATCAGATTTTTAAATTTTTTTTAGTCATCAATAAAATACTAAATTTCTCTCTCATTTAAAAATAATAGTTACAATTAAATCTCATCACAAATATGCTAAACCTACGCTTACAGTCTCATAAAAATGAATTAATGGCTCTGTCACACACACATTGAGTTACCTACCAATCAAACATGGGCATTCATTTCAGTTTTTCATCTCATGAAAATGGCTCTAGTCTGTCCATCCAGGCTAACTATAGATTTCATAGATTTAACAGACATTAAGGCTGGAAGGGACCTTGGAAATCATCGAGTCCAGCCCCCTGCCCCAGGGGCAGGAAGTCAGCTGGGGTCACAGGATCCCAGCAAGATAAACGTCCAAATGTCTCTTAAAGGAGTCCAGAGTAGGTGCTTGCACCACCTCTGGAGGCAATCTGTTCCAAGCCTTGAGGGCTCAGACAGTAAAGAAGTTCTTCCTTATGTCCAGCCTGAAACGGTCTTGGAGAAGTTTGTGACTGTTTGACCTTGTCATCCCATGGGGTGATCTGGTGAACAGGCGTTCCCCCAGATCCTGATGTACACCCCTTATATACTTATAGGCAGCCACCAGGTCCCCCCTGAGCCTGCACTTTTCCAGGCTGAAGAGTCTTATGGCTCTCAGCCTCTCATCATAAGGCCTGTTTTCCTGCCTTCTGATCATGGGAGTGGCTCACCCTCTGGACTCTCTCAAGCTTCTCCACATCCTTTTTAAATTGTGGAGCCCAGAATTGGATGTAGTACTCCAGCTGCGGCCTCACCAAAGCTGAGTACAGTGGGAGGATGACATCCTGGGATTTGCTAGAGAAGCATCTATGGATGCAAGCTAGAGTTTTGCTCACTTTGCCAGCTGCCATATCACATTGGTGGCTCATATTCATCTTGGGGTCAATACTTAATGGTGCTAGCAAGCATAGCACTGCCAAACCTATAAGCATGCTGTGGGTTTTTCTTCCCAAGGTGGAGTACCTTGCATTTTTCGATGTTGAACACCATCATGTTCTCATCCACCCATTTCATGAGCCTGTCACAGTCGGCCTGGATCACCATTCTGTCCTCGGGTATGGATGCTTTACCCCAAAGTTTGGTGTCATTAGCAAACTTGGCCAGTCCGCTTCTGATACCAATGTCCACATCATTAATGAAAACGTTGAAAACAATAGGCCCAAGGACAGAGCCTTGGGGGACCCCACTGGTCACAGTGCACCAGCTCTTGCTTCTTGAAAGTTCTGGCCTTTCGGTTTCTGTTTCTCAGCAGACTAAAGTCACATGTGCAAAGACACAGGCTGGATAGGATTGTTGTTGTTCTGTGCTTATGTGGTGGTGAAACTGGGCCAAGCAAGACAGAGGAGTTAGTTAAGACACTTTCTTAAAGACAGAGACACAATATAGGAAAGGATGGCGGCAGAATAGAAAGGAACAGTGGACTGGACTGGAAAGAAAAAGGGAAGGCATTATTCAGTAGTACACACACAGAGCTTCCTATATTCCCCCAGACTTTTGCCAGAGAAAAACTGCCATGGCTTCTGGGCATAAGAGAGACCCTATCTGGGAATATTTTGAAGAAATTACTTCCCTGGGTAAAAAAAGAAAACATATCAAGTGTAAGCAGTACAAGAAGGAGATGCAGGGCCTAGTTCCAAGAATGAAACATCATAATGAAAACTGCTTATTGGGAGAAAATGATGTGAATTAAGATGTGGATATGGCTGAAGAACAATGTGGATCAACTGGTTAGTAAATTAAATAATTCACTTTGCAATGCATCATTCTTCAAGACTCTCTTTATGACTTTTAGTATAAATGTGATTTAACAAGTAAATTCCCAAGCTGTTTGCTATGTTGGATATTGGTAGAAAAAAAAGTTTAGCTTAGCTAATCCTTATGGCTTGTTTAATTCGTTAACTAGGTTTAGAATCTATCACCCAAGTTTATGGTACAGAAAGCTGCAATAAGAGAAATCTAGAGTTGCCAGTTGCCACTGGGTGTCATTTTCTTATTTTATATTACATAATACATGCCCCTTATTTTGGAACATCATGGCCCCAGACCATAATGGTGATGCCATAAGTCTATTCCCTATTTTACTTCAGCATAACTCAGCTTTCCCAAGGGAAACCCATCCTATATTTGTTTTCTCAAAAAACAAAAGTGCCAGTGAGTTCAATGGGGCTTACTTCAAAACTAAGTGGACTCTAAGTGCAGTCACTCTTAGCTTTTTTGGTAATTTGAAATCGAATCTGCATTCTTGCTGAAAAAAATGTAAATGATTAACTGAATAATAGAGTGAGAAGAACTGAGAAGAATGACTATTCAAAAATCATTTTGTTTCAGGATCCCATTTAAGCTTAAGAGACTATGACTGTCCATCTGCAACAACTTCAGAGTCATCCGCTGCTACTTTTAGCAGCAGTGCTGCAACCAAACATATTTCAGACAACAAAGTATCAGTAGCAAGCAAAAGATTTCAATCATCCAATAAAACCACCACCATGGATGGGTTTGTAGTAAGGACCAGCAAATACCAACAAGACACCATAGATGAAAAGATAGCACGGCTCATTTATGCCACAAATTATCCTTTTCGCATTAACAAGAAACACTTCATTGACATGTTTGAGTCCTTATGACCAGACTACACTCTGCCTGGTACAGCAGACATTGGTGGAAGGTCGCTACATACAGTGTATGAGAAGGAACTTGAACAGTGTGCAAGAAATACTGAGGGGAAATTTGCCATTTTAAGCCTTGATGGGTGGAGCAATGTACACAATAATCCAGTAATATGTGCCTGTGTGACAACAGAAGATGGGGTTGCATATCTTTCAGAAACAATAGATACATTGGGAAATGCCCACACAGCAGAATATTTAAAAGAAGTGGCAGTAAAATTTGTAATAAACTGAACAAAAATTCAACTGTCACATGCGTAGTTTTGTCTCACAAATTACTGCAAACATGGCAAAGATGAGAAGGTACTTAGAAGAAGAAACGGAAGGATGCTCCTTAATAACATGTGGCTCCAATGGCTATTTAATGCATCTTTTAGCCAAAGACTTAAGTACTTCTCCAGGAATAAAAGAAATTGTTGTTGAAGTCACAAAATACTTCCATAACAACCATTTTGCTTTAGCTTCACTGAAGAGAGCAGGAGGATCCAAACTAATTCGTCCCCAAGGTGTTCAATGGAATTCTGTGGTTGATTGTTTTGAACAATTTATTAATAACTGGCCTATTCTTATAAAAAATTGTGAAGAAAATCGTTATAAAATAGATGGAAGTATCTCATCCAAAGTATCTAACATTGGCTTAAAAAGGAATGTAGAGGATATGCTCAGTATGCTGAAGCCTATCTCCATAGCCTTAAACAAATTTCAGAGAGATTGTTGCTGCACTGCTGATGCTGTCAAAATTTGGAAGGCACTTCAAGAGACATTGAAGAAAGAAATATTTAACCAGAAAGTTAAACTGCAGGCAATAAAGAAGCAAGTGGATCAGGCAGTAACTCCACCTCATTTTCTTGTGGACATTCTCAACCCCAGATATAAAGGTAGATGCCTACATTCTGAAGAAGATGTTGCTGCCATGGCATGGGCATCTCAAAATCACTTCTCAGTTATGCCAGTCATAGTAAGTTCCAGGGCTGGAGGGGAACTGTGATGTTTTCTCTGCCTGCCTTGGCTATCACCTCCTGCGTCGATTCCAACTCTCTCCTGCCACGGCTTTATTAATTTAGATGTTATTAGTTGGGAGGTATTAATTCTGCAGTAGGCTACTGGTAATCTCTCACAGTTTCTATCAGTGACTCACCCTATCCAATGTTTTTCTTGCCCGACACACAAATTTAGAATATTACTCGAACCACAGTCTTATGTAACTGAACGATTTTCTTCATTATCCTTTATGTTCCTTCACACTCATAACTATTTCACAAACTCTTTTTTTTGTTAATCTTTCATAAACACCTTTTGTGCAATTTCTTTCTTATTGATATACAACATAATCAAACTAGCTTTCAAACCGTTTCTTGAATTGTCCCAAAGTTTTTACTTTCAGTTTCTTTTTTTCTCCTTTTTTTTTTTTTGTACTCCCATGTTCTGCCTAGCTTTCCAATCAAAAACCTCTCAAGGAACAGTCAATAATGGCAACAAGATCAAAAATCAAAACCAAGATCTCCCAATGTATTAGTTTGTTTGTTTTGTTTCTTACTCTTTTTTTTCTGGGGCATCCGCCCCACTTCTGCTGCTCGCAGCTTTTCCCTTTTCCGCACCTCTATTTCTTCTCTGGGGATCCTTTTCGAGTCCACTTACATACTCCCAGCTTCCTTCTGTCCTCCAGCCCTCTCCAGCACACTGGACAGACCTCCAAAAGCTCCCCAACTCCACAGTCCTCTCTCTGCTCTTCCCTTCAGAGGAGACATCTCCCGCTCCCGTCTCCACCTCCGCTTCCACACCGTGTGGTCCTTCACTGGGCTCTCTTATATGTAGGGAGCAGCTGCTCCTGAGATGCTGCTCTCCCAGCTCAATTTCTTTTTCAGCTCTTTCACAGGAGCCATTTAAACAGTACATGTTTATTGATGATGTTTTGAACAGTCACTCCCCTGAATAGGTGGAAATCATTAACCAAGCACCTTGAAACAGAGTTCCTTCAGTTGCTAAGCCAATTTTTCACAGCAGTAGCTTCTTCTGCAGGCACAGAAAGAATATTTTCATCATTTGGTATTATTCAATCAAAGCTAAGAAATTAACTGGGAGTTGAAGAAGCAGGAAAACTCATATTTCTGTCTCAGTCTATGAATAAAAATGACAGTTGGAGCAGGGAAGATGAGATCTAGTTGTAGAAGTTTTAAGGACATTGTACGTTTAGTGTTGTGATGACTTGTCGGAGTTACTAAAATTTGAAAATTAAAAAAAAGTTTAAGGACAGATGTTGTAAAATGCTGTATTGAGTTGTAAAGTAACATGTTTTAGTGATCAGATTTGCACCATTGTTTAAGAAATATGTGAAGAAGCATCAGTGGGAAACTTGATTTAAATCGATGATTTAAATTAGGGTTTCTCTTTTGGTGAATTAAATTGCTATTTAAATCAATTATTTAAATCACCTTGATTTAAATCAATCCAAGAAATCAATGTAAACTGGCTATGAATAAATTTAGGCTGTAAATCAGAAGAAGGCTTATAGCCTCAAAAGGAGTGAGATTTTGAACAGCCTCTTGATGCAGTAATGGGGGCAGACTAGATTAATTTTATAATTGAGCTTGATAAGTTTGCAGATTTGATTATGTGTCTTGTTTGTCTGTTATTTCAGAAGATTGAACTCACTGACCCAAATGGTTCCTTCCTATATAGCCCTATGTTTCTAGAATTACTAAAGATGATTTCCCCACCTCAAATCCAAGAATCTCCTACCTGCTGTATGTTTCTGTTCATATTTAAAATGTACAATTTTACATATGAACAGTAAACAGTAAAATTTTTATTATTTTTTCTTAGCAGAGTACCAAAATAACCTCAGATTCACAGAAGGAGGACAGTGGCTTTTAGTCGTCCCCAGGTTATTAGAAAGATTGTCTCTTCTAAAAGGTATTTTGCTCTGACTTGTCCCTTTGAGACTCCCTGAGCCCCCAACAGCAAGAGGTATCCACACAGCTATCAGTATGTTCCCTATGGCTAAACTTTACCCTGTCTGATTTCTTTCAATTCTGTCAAGTTTTTCTCTATATGTAAATTAGGAATGATATCTTTGTATATAATGTTATCTGTGGAATGCATGAGGTACCAAGGATGTTAGAGCAACATTTGGTGCAGAATACATGCAGAATAAGATATTTTTCTAATTGGACAAAAGATTGAGGAGTTTCTATTGGCCAAGCAGGGATGAGTTCCCCTCCCCAGCACAACCATTGGGCTGGGGAAATGAACTCAGCCCAGCTGGGCTGAGTTTGTTTCCCCAGTCCAATCGTCGTGCTGGGGTTGGGAACTCAGCCCAGCTGGGCTGAGTTGCCTTCCCAGCCCGATCATAGGGCTGGGGAAGGAAACTGAGTGATCCAGCTCTGTTCTCTTCTCCAGCCTGATTGCAGCACTGGGGACAGAACTGAGCTGGGGCTCAGATCCCTTCCCTGCACTGTGATCGGTTTCCCGCAGCACACCCATGGGAAGCAGGGAGAGCCAGGGCTGCACTCCCCACCTAACTGAGCCTGGAGCCGCTGGGAATGCAGCCCTGGTTCTTCCCTGTCTTCCACCACCTGGCTGCTGGCTGCTTTGAAACTCAAAATGTTTCAAAACTTTTAAAACATTTCGACTAGCCTCATTTTGTTTCAAGGTTGTTTCAAAGCCCTTCATTTAATTTCGATTTCACTGTTTTGAGCTGAAAGGAGTCGAAACAGCGTTGAAATGAAAGAGCTGGCAAAATTTTGCACAACCCTAATATTTAGGCATATTTTCAGCTGCTAGCCATTTGTCTTAAGGTACATAAAAATATACTGTGTCTGAATAATGAAATACTTAATTGTTTTCAGGGCCAAGAACAAAATCACTTGTTCAAGGACCTGTAAAAATCCAGAGGGTCCAGACATGTAAAATATTGCAGAGCATGTGATCATGGCTGCAGAAATGTTAATGAAATTATTAATGTTAGCTTCTGAATTCTATTATCCTTGCTCCATAAACTATGCTCAAACTGCTGTTGAAATCCAAGAACTTTGTTTGAAGGGCACTTGCCAATATTCAGTTTTTGTTCATTGCCTCCTCTCACACTGTATCACTCTTGCCATACATGTCAAAATGACCTATGTTAGTGCAGTGATCCCTTTTTTTCTCAGGAGGGAAAATAAGTATGAAAGTTAATGAATACATGCAAGATTTAGAGATGAGCAAATTAGACCCTTCTTTATTTTTTAGGTCAGGATGTGAGGGCATTTTTATGACATTAGATGCCAAGTCAGGTCATATTTGGCCTATTAAATAGTTCTGGGCAGGCAGGAAAATATACAATTTTAAAAGTGTGCAGACTGAATTGTATTATAATTTGCATAATTATCAGGAATGTAATTATGTGTAGCTCTAATGTAACTCTGACTGCTCTTAACTGCTGGAACCCAGATGGAAATGAGACAGTTTGATTCAGTGAATATTCCATAATAATGAGACAGAATAAATTTCTTTTTTTTCCATAAACACTTCAAGTAAACCTGCTGAGTTTGTTTCTAACCTAAGGCGGTCAGCCAGCAGAGGAAGTGAGTCGCCCTTAACTGAATTTGGAAGTGTGCCTTTGTAATCCACAATGAGAGAAAATAAGTGGGGAGAGAGAAAAAGGTAAAAAGGATGATATGTCGCTGTAGAGTAGTGTGAGCTAACTGCATGAGTGGATGTGTGAGCAAAAGGCCTCCTTCTCTGCACTAGAAGGCAAGGAGGGTAATGATCTGTATGGATGTGGAGGGAGGGGAATAAGTTGGAGGAGACACCAGGAAGTCAGTTGACACACACACGGCTAGAATGTGAGCTGTTGCTATAGCACTTCTGCAAATATTTCTCTTTATTAAGAGCCAATTTATTTTTGTAGCCATGGAGTCCTTCTAGAATATTACCAGCATATAGTACATGGGAAAGGAAATATAATAATACACTCATGTGTGCACTGTCCTTCTAAGGTAAAATGAATTGGTTCAGTTTGGAGTGCATTCCAAAGCAGCTCATGATTAATACATTTCAAAATGTTTTGGCTAGGTCTCTGCACAGTAGTGGGATAATAACAGATGAGAATTAATTATATTTGTGCAGAAAGCCAGGTAGCAATATTTTTTACATGAGCCTAGCCCCACACCACTAAACCTTGATTGAAATGTATTTGGGATGATTGAGTGGTACTCCTGCTGTACCCATTGTTTTGTATTTGTTTTTTCTCTTTCTGTCAGACATCGTTTCAGAAAAGAAAACATTATTTGGGGAGCTGTGAAGGAGGGAGCTACCGCTACTCTTGAGACTTTTAACCATATAAAAATGGCACTAGCATTGATAGAGAACCACAGCACCTTATCGGTCTGTGTTTAGAGGAACCAGTTCTTTTGTTTTTGGCTGCCCTCTATGGGATAGTATAATATGTGCAAATAGTGCCTAGCAATAATTTTACCAAGAATACTGCTAACGGATGGTGAATCTAACGAGTATTAGCCTACTTCACCAACTGCTTCAGTTACCATTTTTTTTAAAAGAGGGTGCAGGTGGCCTTTTTTTCTCTCTGTCTGAAGATATGGATAGACTTGATCCTTACACAATAGGGGACATTGTAAAGCAAGAGCGGGCAATTATTTCAGGCAGAGGGCCGCTTAACCAGTTTTGGCAAGCTGTCAAGGGCCTCATGGGTAGCCCCACCCCTTGACAGGTACTCTGCCCCCTGGTCACCATCTTGGGACCAGTGTCCCAATGTCTTTGGACCAATGTCTCAGGGCCTGTGCTGGTGGGGCCCAAAGTGGGGTGCAGGCTGGCAGAGGTCTGTGGAGCTGGCCTGGGCTGCACCAGCAGGGAGAGTAGGGAGCTTGCCCGGCTCCATAGACCACCTGCTGGCCAGGACCCCTGTACTCCTGCTGCCTTGCTCTGGGCGCTGGCCTCAGGACACTGGTGTGGGCCCCATGCACCTGCTCACTTCCAGTGCCCCCCCCCCAGCCCTGCAGTACAGGCAGGGGGCAGCGTGCAACCCCGACCTCCTGCTCCACAGCAGGGAATGAGCTGGTGCTGAGTGCAAGTGAAAAGTGGCCCCTCCCCTGCCCCGTGGCCAGAGCTCCCTGCTGCAGCCATTCACAGCCTGCGCAGGGCTGTCCTGAGCAGGCACAGGCAGCCCCACATGGGTTATGAGTGGCTACAGTGCCGGGCATGGGGTGAGGGGCTGCTTTTCCCCGCGCTCAACACCAGGTTGTAACCTGCCCCTGCAGCCAGCCTGGGCCCTGTGCCAGCTCCGGGCTCACCTGTTGGGGCTGCACCACAGTGGCAGCAGCTGCAGCCCCCCTGCTTGCCGCACCAGGCAGTGTTTGTCACCGCTGCCCCTGGAATGCCCAGCACGCAAGCTCCGGGTGGGCAGCAGCAGCAGCAAACACTGCCCAGCACAGCATGTGTGGGGTCTGCAGCTGCTCCTGCCATGGCACAGCCCTGACAGGTGAGCCTGGAGCTGGCATGAGGCCCAGGCTGACTGTGGGGGCAGGTTACAAGCTGGTGCTGAGCATGGGGAAAGTGGCCCCTCCCCCACCCTGTGCCCAGCACCCTACGCTGGAGCTGCTCACAGCCCACGTGAGGCTGCCAGTGCCTGCTCAGGACAGCCCCGTATGCACCACAAGTGGCTGCAGCAGGGAGCACCAGCCACAGGGCAGGGCAGGGACCGCCTTTCCCCAGGCTCCTTCCCTGCCCTCCCCCCGCTTACCTGAGTTTCTGGTGTGGTGCAGCCACATGGGCCCTGTTGGGGCTTCCGGCTGGTGGGGCAGAGCTGGGCAGGCCCTGCTATTGCAGGAGCCTGCCGGGCTTCCCCTAGGTCCTACTGTCCTGGGTTCCTGTCATTTTTGCTGGAAACAAAGACAGATAAATGTTAATTTTCTAAATTTTTTAGGGGCCCCACGGGCCAGATAGAATGGCTTTGCAGGCTGGACTTGGCCCGTGGGCCATATTTTGCCCACCCCTGTTGTAAAGCAATGTGTATACTGTTAGAGCAGAGGCCCTCCTTTCATTTCACTGGGGAGAGGGGTGGGAATCCGGGAGCCAAGCTGGGAACCTCTCCATGCTGGGCTCACACCTCGCTGCCAGAGCTCAACCACCACCTGCAGCCCCACTACTTTGGGCTCTTCTGGGGCAACAACTCCCACCCCACTGGCCATCTCTTGCCAGATCTTCAAATCCCCTTCTTCCTTGTCCCTCACTGGACTTCCTGAGTCAGCTGCGCTGCCCCTTTTATCGCCCTCCAGGTGACCAGTGGGGCCAATCAGGGGACATGAGGAGTGAGTCTTCACTCAGGTCTGGTTTCTCTACCTGGCCCCTGGTGAGGGGGGCAAGCCTTCCCCTTCTCCAGGGGCCTGATTGGTGAGGAAAAGGAACCCCCCCCACACACACACACACACACCAATCATGTTTGACCTTTTGAAAACCCCCGGGCCAAACCATTACTGGTTAGCCCATCGCAAAACATTTGTGCAATCACCCAAATGTACAAAAAGCCAAATACCACCCCATAGTTTGCAACAAAATAACTTGGTGCTTTTGTATGCAGGTCAGTTTTTCTATCCACCATAGGCCATTGCTATAGCTGCCTCTGCCTCATCATGGGCTCTCAGCATTTGAGCCACTGCTGTTAAGGCAAAGGTTGCTGCTGCTGCATCAGCAGCAGTAGGGGTTCCCTGGGGGCTACCATTCTGGTGTACCTTCTAAATCAGCACTTGAGGCTGGTGCCCCACTTACCCACTCCTACTTACACTACTGGTTCTAACTAATACCACAGTTTAACATCATATAATCAAAATGGGTGGTGACAGACATGGGGAGAATGCCCCCTTCCCACCCCCCACACACTACCAGAAGCAGAAGCACATTATTTTGACCCAGCTCCACAGTATGTGTATAGATCAGGAGCTTCAGCGGGACTTTTTGGCACTTTTGGCTAAAGGCTGATTCAATAGTCTGAACTATAAAGCACTCAATCTATACAGATGTTGGGAAAGCCTAATGTGCTCCCTCTTTTGGGCATGCTCTAGTTTAGAGCAGGAGCGCACTGAGTTTAATGTAGAAAGCCTTTTTTCCAATATCTGCAAGTAGCCAATATGTTTAATCTAAAAAGTAAACAGCATACACATTGCTTTACAGTGTCCCCTATTGTGTAAGGATCAAATCCATCCGTATCTTCAGAGGCAGAGAGAGAAAAAAAGGCCACCTGCACCATCTTTTTAAAAAAATGGTAACTGAAGCACTTGGTGAAGAATGCTAATACTTGTTAGATCTTGATAGATATCTTTCTGTCAATGAGTTATGAGAACTGTTTGAACTATTATAACATATTGGTTTACCTGCAGGTCTCAAAGAGCTTTTATACTTAAGAACCCCTGTTTCTTGACAGGGGACCATAAACTTTATGCCAAGATATGCTCAGTATAAGAGAGCTGGGAGACCTAGCAGAGAATTTATAAATACTATGAGAGATATTGAAAGCCACATCTTTGTTGTGCAGTTATCAGCTTTGTATTTTGAGACCTATACTAGAAGAGCTGCTGAGGTATATTATCATACATTTTGGTTCTCAGTTTCTGTTACACTGAAAAGTTCCAAGTTAAAAAAAAAGTGCTATTGTGAGATGTGACTGCCAGAACCAAAGAAATTAATAAGCAATAACTATGTGCTGCTTAGAGGTATTTGGAATTTTTGTCTAATATAAAGCTTGTATTTTTGTAACCCGCAAATATAACTTGTAACTGTTTGTAAAACTGACTAGGCCTCAGAAACAAAGCTATAGCTATGATTAGCTGACCTAATTGTTTTTAGCTCAGAATTTAGCCTTGATGATAATAAAAACTGGGTTCAACCGCCTGGCCTTCCCAGTACATTCCAGGAAAGCACATCTCAAAAAAACATAGAGAGATCTAAAGGGGTTGGATTTAGGCGGAGTAATGTTAATTTCAAACCTGAAGACGCTGCATTGTAATTTGCTTATTGGATAAACCCAAGTTTGGGTAGTAACCTTTTATGATAATTTTTAACACCTTTTAATCCCATAGGGTAACAGCTATAGGGCAAGATTGAGAGTGGCTCTAAAACCAACAGATTAGCATAAGACTAGGTATAAAAAGCGCGTGCATCAGGTGACCAGCAGGAAGGAGGGAACAGGACGGTAATTACTTTTCCAAGCCCGAACCCAGACTCCCAGTGTGAGTGAGGATTGGATTCCGATCAAAGGATCTTCCCTGGTAATCCCTCTGACAGCGTCGATCGGGGACGTCTGACTTCACTGGAATCACCTGGCGCGCACCTGGCATTGGGAAACTATCAATAAGTTGCCAACCCAGGTCTGTCTATTTGTTGTTTTAAACAGCCAGTGGCTGATACCCTTGCAGTGCCCAGCTGGCCTGAGACAGATTGATCTATTTATCTGTTGTTATTATTTACTTTTAGCTCTTTATTACTGCATTATCTGCTTATCGCATGTATCTTTCTGTTAACTGTTGTGTGTGTGTAAGCTATAATAAATTTGCCATTGCTTTACTCCCAACTCTGCCTCCTCAATCCCAAACCAAACTGTCCAGTGGCTAAATTGATATACTTACAGTGCCCAACTGGCCTGTGACAGAGAGAATATCAGTTTGTCTCTGAACTATATCACCAATATGTGTGTGCACATGCTCATAGGTCATCCTGCGAGCACTGTTAGCCACAAACATGGTAATATGGTATTCCTAATAGCTCCAGTCCTGATTCTGTCACTCTTCATCTCAGAAGGAAACTTTTATTCCACTAGCAGTTCCACTGATTTTGCTTTCAAGAAAGAGTCTTAGGGGGAGGATAGAAGAACACTGAGCTCCTTGATAAAGTGACACAACAGAAAAAGCCATGGTAAAAGTCTAAGAGGGAGAAAAGTCTTCTAACCCTTCTCTATACAGTTATACAGTATTACTTACACCAGCAAACACATTTTCACCCAGTTCTGCCACCCTAACTCACATTGAGGTCCCTGGCAGATATTTAATTGTATGAAGGGAGGTGAGCAGTCTGTGAATCAAGGTTGCACAGGAAGCAACAGGTCCCCCGAAGGTGGTTGGCTTTGTTAAGCCTTCAACATCATTAGCTCAGAATAATGTAAACTATTTTATCAAATGACTGGTTAATGTAAAGTGTAGAAATAGTCCTTAGAACAGGACCTTGAAACCCAGGACTCCTTTTCTCCTCCTTTCCAAAGAAGTTCCCCAGTCCTCCAGGCTAAAAAAATAGGCTTCTTTTTATTACCTCTCTTTAGCCCTGTGCCTTTTATTGAACACACAGTGCAAGTGATCTTCCTGAGAAAAAATGCAAACAAATGCAGGGGAAAAAGGAGAACAGAAAATAGAAAATAAAATGGAAACATCTGATCCCAAATAACACACACCCACAAAGACATAAAATGACTGAAACCAAACCCAAAACAAACTGAGCAGGGCTCATGGAGGCCAATCGTATACCCATGTCACTTTTTTTTTGGGGGGGGGGGGGGGGGGTGAAAAAGCACATGTCAGTTAGGAGTGTGCAAAATTTCACCCAGTGTTTCATTTCAAAGCTGTTTCAATGCGTTTCAAGCCCAAAACAGTGAAATCTAAATGAAACAAAAGCCTTCAAAACATCTTTGAAATGAAACAAGGAAACTCAAAACATTTCAAAAGGTTCAAAATGTTTTGAGTTTTGAAGCAGGCTTACTGGCTTCAGTGCTAGTCCCAGCTGGCAGCACCCATCTCCTGTCATCCGGCAGGCAGATCAGGGGCCGTGCAGCCAGATCTAGATCCACACTGACTCAACCCTGCAATGTACCATGCAGAGCCCTGTTATCTGGCACACAAGGCTTCCCATGAATCTGGAATTTTGGCAGTAGGGGTGTGCAAATTAATACTACCATGACTACCTTGTTGCCAAACTCTCAGGCCTGTGAGGAGCCCTATGGGTCAGATGCCATAGGGCAGGGGTGCTCAACAGCTATATATATATAGCTCTGTGGGCTGCTAAGCACCCCTGCTCTATGCCATCTATATAGATGGCTTGTTCCAATATTCTAATAACCACTTTCTGATTGGTTTTATTTGGTCTTTGTTTCACTGAAACTTTTGGAACTGGACTGAACCTGCTCTATTGTAGACTGGAAGGTGTTAATTTGTGTCTTGCTGAAAATTAGAATTCTGGAAGGGAGGATTTCTCATCTTTTTTCCCTTCACCATCATGGAATGCTGCCTGCTACTGTCTGGTTTTCTTTTCACCTTTCTTTGTGAGCATGTTTTCCCTTGGTTCTCCAAGTTAAGTTTTCCCTTCTGCCCTGGTGAATTTAGAGGGTTTTTTTAGTTTGTTTTTTTTCACTAGGGACTATCCTGCATTACGTATCTCCACAATGTTTGCGGAAGCAGTCTCCGAGGGCCATAATGCATATGTATTTGACAATGCCAGAGTGTAATCATGAAATTACAATATTGTTGTATTTATACCATCATTTCAGTCAGTCTTGTATTCTTAGTTTATACAAAAGAAAAACCCATCTGAAAAGTCCTGGCAATTCCCTGGTTCTTTGGTTCATTTTTGAAAGATAAGAGAACACAGTTTTTTTCAAAGACTACCTACACCACTTTTTAAATACACTTTGTTTACATCTTATATCCAAGAAATTTACCACAAATATATAACAAAATTACATCTAATATATTTTCTTACATCAATGACTACTACTAACATTTTAAAGTTAAAACTATGATATACTATATTTGATTTATTTATTTTGAGACCTTCTTTTAGAACGCCTCTTTCCAAACTTTGTGTTCTGTTGAATTTGATCTCCTTGCTGGTTCACTTGATTGCTTCCACTATTTTGCTGACCAGACCGGTTGTCATATCTGACAAGGTTCACTCTTGGCTAGGGACAGATATTACACATAAGCCAATTTAAGTGATCAGAAACTGGTTTAAACCTGTAACAGACCATAAGTTCAGTGCATATAAACCAGTTTCAAAATAGCTGAAACCAGTTTGAGATAAACCTGGTTGAATGTAGTGTCAGACTTAATTGACCAGTTTATGCAATGTCTGTCCCAGATCCCTTCCTGGTTCAAGTTAAACCAGAGTCCCCCAGCATCCCAGCATGGTCTGCAGCCCTGGGCAGGGCTGTGCTGTTTGTTCCAGCAGAGCAGGATTGGCCTCACTCCTCTTCTCCCTAGCCAGAGCAGGGGTGGGCAGGGGCAAGGGCATGGCCAAATGCTACCCCCACTAGGGTGAAGGAGGCAGGGAAGAGGTTTTTCCTCCTCCCTCCCCTGTCCCACCCAGCACGGACCCCAGCAGGATCTGACAGGCAAAGGCACAGCAGCCCCTGCCAGGCATTTCTCTTCTCACTGCTCCAGCAGCAGGGGCATGACCAGCCCTGGCAGTAGCCTCAAGTGAACTGGCCAGGGAGGGGATTTAATTCTCCCCTCCCTGTCCCACCAGCACAAACCTGGGCCGAGGTCTACCTGGAGCTCCCCCCTCACTGCTCCAGCTTCAGGGACGGGAGGACAGCCAGATGTCAACTGGGATGGCCCCCTGAGGCAGAGGGAGCAGGAAGGGGGTTTATTCCTCCCTCCAATCCCTCTGCTCCTAGGGGGCCACAGCTGGGGTCTGCCTGTCCCGACTGCTGCCACTGCATATTGCTTCCTGCCTAAGGCGAGCAGCAAAATAAGCTGCCTCCTCTGCCAGATGCTGGAGGGAGGGGGAAAAATAGCCTCTTCCCTTCTCCCTTGCCAAAGGGGGACATGCCGGCCAGGCTCTGACCATGCCCCTGCCTCTGCCACTGGAGCAGCGAGGGGGCAGGGACTGTGACAGAGTCAGTAGCCCCTCTCATCGTTTCCCAGGGAGTGCAAGCCTCTTTCTGGCAGGGGGCTGTGCTGTGGGGCTATCAGTGTTGCTGCACACTGCATGGGGAGAGCAGCAGTGACATTAGGGAGTGCTCGGGTGGCTATGGTCACCCCTCCGAGGCCCAGTGCCACTGCTCACCCCACTTAGTCTGCAGCAGCTCTGCCTGCCCTGCTCTACCCCACTTCCACCTGCAGTGCAGCCCTCAACCAGGAAGAGGCTTGCATACCCCCACCCCCAGCCTCTGACCTGAGCCACTGCAGGCAAGTGCCTGCATTTCCTGAATGTCTATTCACTTCCAAATTGGTTCAGTCTAGGCAGGTTAGACTAGCCTGCAAAGATTGAATCAATTCCATCTCCAGCTTTTTGAATGTCTGTCCTTAGCCTCAGCTTTTGGGGCATTCTGCTTTTATCACATTTCTGCAGTGTGACCTAGACCCCCCTTGAAATGGCCAAGTCTGGCAACATCTCCCTGTTTTGTGAAGCAGGAGGGGAGGCTCTTTGCTATAAATCTCTTCCTGCTTTTACAAGGCATGGGATGAAAGGTACTGCAATTATCATGCTTAAACATTCAGCTATTTGCCTCAGACATCCTTAGTAATAGAGTCAGAGCAGGAAGTAATGGACTGGGAGAAGAAGCATGGAGAGAACAACTGGGTGCATTTTGTAGATTCTGAGGACACAAAATTTAGTGCCTGAACATATTCAGTTTTCTCTGAGTATCTTCAACCCCCTCCCTGCTTCCAAATTCTTAAATTTATGGAGGTGCTTTTTTGGCTAAAAGATACTGCTGCTTAGACCCCAAATAGAAGTGTTAGAAGCAAGAACAATAATAAAACGTCAAACAACAAATCTGTAGTCCCAGGATTTATTGGTCTTGTATCTTCATCCAAGTCTTAGATTCTGGATAAAACACACATACATATTACTTTTACTAGCTCTTGTTTTTAAAAAAAAATAAGATTTCACATATTTAAAGTCAAGTTCCATTAAATTAAAGATATTTACACCTGTGGTTTACTACAGGGTTTAGAAGGAATGTATGACACTTAAAACATTTGTTACTGCTCTTAGGAATTCTAGTTAGAAGGTAAAGAATTTTTTTATGTGAATGAGCAATTGCCCATGGAAACAGTGTTCCTAAAATAATTATATTTCTATTGTTTAAGCATTGAAAGAACCGTTTAAAAAACAAAGCAGCAAACAAACAAAATCCACCCTCCCAAAGAGCTTCAGTGATAGTGATAGTGACTCAAAAGAAAGAAATTCAAAATATGCTCAAAAACTGCCATCTTGTGGTAATACTAAGTTATATACATGATTACGAACAGGAAACAAAAGTTGAGAAACTGAAGGAAAAGTTAGTAGTGAGAGCACTCAATTCTTCAAATGTGAATTGGTCTGATAGTCAGAGAGGTCTGGTTTAAGAGCAAACTGAAAAAGGATTAAAGCATTTGGGAAAATAAGATTTCCTCATTCTGTCTGTTGTAAAGTTATACCTCAGATTTTTCTGCAGAGAAATCTAACTGCTCTGTTCACGTTTTAGCAAAAGAATAGATTTAAAAAAAAAATGAAAGCAGTAAATAAATAGAAGATTTAGGGGAGGCTAATATGGCTGCCTGGTCTATTTCAAATAGAATAGTGGCTACCGCCACTGCTGGCCCGCTGAGCAATCCTTGCAAAGCCAGCAGATCACGGCGCTTCAGGGAGCCCACTTCTGCCCCAGCCCTGGTAAAATCTGTGTGCAAGGAAGGAGCCCCACAGGGGGCACTTGCCTGCCTGTACACTAATGCCAGGAGCTTGGGGAATAAGCAGGAGGAGCTCATCCTCATGCTCAGTGCAAACAATTACGATGTCATAGGGATAACGGAGACCTGGTGGGACTCCACCCATGACTGGACCACGGGGATAGATGGCTATACCCTGTACAGGAGGGATCGTGTAGAGAAAAGGGGCGGGGGGGTGGCTCTCTATGTTAAAGAAAGCTACACGTCCCTGCAAGCCAATATTGGCGACCAGGGTGGACGACTGGGGAACCTC
>NW_005841912.1:86093-93971 GCF_000455745.1 Alligator sinensis
TTCCCAAGGTGGAGAACTTTGCATTTATTGGCGTTGAACACCATCAGATTCTCGTCCGCCCACTTGCTGAGCCTGTCCAGGTCAGCCTGGATAACCTGCCTGTCTTCTGGTGTGGATGCTTTGCCCCAAAGGTTGGTGTCATCGGCGAACTTGGCCAGTTCTGATCGCTTCTGACTCCAGTGTCCACATCATTAATGAAGATGTTGAACAGTATGGGTCCAAGGACAGAGCCTTGGGGGACCCCACTGGTCACAGGACACCACGATGAGTGACTTCCATCGATTACTACCCTCTGGGTCCGACCCCGGAGCCAATTTTCCAGCCAGTGGATCGTGGAGGACCCAAGGCGACAATTGGCCAGTTTCTCCAAGAGGCGATCATGGGACACCAGATCGAAGGCTTTTTTGAAGTCAAGATATATGACATCAATCTCTTCTCCCTTGTCCAGGTGATAGGTCACCTGGTCGTAGAAGGAAATGAGATTGGTCAAGCAAGACCTACCCGCAACAAACCCATGCTGGCTATCCCTCAGGATGCGGCCATTGGCCAGTCTGTTAAGAATGGTCTCTTTGATAACCTTTTCTAAGACCTTCCCTGTGATAGAGGTCAGGCTGATGGGCCTGTAGTTTGCCGGATCCATTTTTCTCCCTTTCTTGAAGATAGGCACCACATTGGCCTCCTTCTAATTTTCGGGCACTTCACCAGAGCACCAGGAGTTCTCAAAGATCCGTGCCAGGGGCTGAGCTATGATGCTTGCCAGCTCCTTGAGTACCCTGGGGTGTAAACTGTCAGGGTCGAATGACTTGAAGGTGTCCAGCCTCTCAAGATGTTCCTTCCTGAGGTCAGCATTAATGGAGGGTAAGGAATCTCCCTCACCCAGGCCTTCCTGTCCCATAATGGGCAGGGGCGTCCCTTGGAACTGGTGAAAAACCTATGTAAAGTACCCACTTAGCAAGAAACATTTGTGCAGTACAGCTTATTCTGCTGGTGAGTTCAATATTTTTCATGCTATTACAGGATGAAAATGGATTGGTATTTATTGCTAAAAGGTACTGTTCTGAAATGAAAGGCAGAAGCTGAAACTGCTGAAGTCAATACAGAAGAAAAATCTGCAAAAACAAAAAAAAATGATGAAAATCCCGGGACGTCATTCTCCCCCTGTACTCGGCCTTAGTGAGGCCGGAGCTGGAGTACTGTGTCCAGTTTTGGGCTCCACAATTCAAAAAGGATGTGGAGAAGCTTGAGAGTGTCCAGAGAAGAGCCACGCGCATGATCAGAGGTCAGGGAAGCAGACCCTACGATGACAGGCTGAGAGCCCTGGGGCTCTTTAGCCTGAAAAAGCGCAGGCTCGGGGGTGATCTGATGGCCACCTACAAGTTTATCAAGGGTGACCACCAGCATCTGGGGGAACATTTGTTCACCAGAGTGCCCCAAGGGATGACGAGGTCGAATGGTCACAAACTACTTCAAGATCGTTTCAGGCTGGACATAAGGAAGAACTTCTTTACTGTCCGAGCCCCCAAGGTCTGGAACAGCCTGCCACCGGAGGTGGTTCAAGCGCCTTCATTGAACACCTTCAAGATGAAACTGGATGCTTATCTTGCTGGGATCCTATGACCCCAGCTGACTTCCTGCCCTTTGGGCGGGGGGCTGGACTCGATGATCTTCCGAGGTCCCTTCCAGCCCTGATGTCTATGAAATCTATGAAATTACTAGGTCTGCAAGAGGTTCATGATACCACAGCAACAGGTCAATTATATCATCTTGTTCTTATCCTTCTTTTTAGCTACAGTTATTTGTTACTGTAACAGGGTGGCCTCCTCATCAGGTTTCTGCTGGCCACCCTGCTCCTGGGATAACCGCCCACTTTGCTCACCTGCCATGACTTGATGGAAAAATATGAGAGTTGTTACTAAGGCAGGAGGCTATCCATTACTCGCCCTGCTGACTAGGGCCTTAATACCCATTCTGACCGCCCCTCCATAGGTCCTATGCCTCACAGATGTTGCTCTTTGTGTGTTACCTTTCTGCCCTGTGGCTGGAGTAAACTGGGCGCACAGTTGTAGCTCTGCTCGACAGCCCGGGAGGGCCACTCACACGCCACCCCTCTCTCACTGGGGTCCCATTTACTCTGCTGGGTCTCACCCAGCCTCTTTCATACTGCTTTCTCTCAGGGCCACACTCATACTGCCCAGCCTTACTCAGCTTCGGGCTTAGCTCTCCATGTCTCAGTCAGCCCCAGCACAGCCTGTTGGGTGTCTCCGGCTAGCCTCACCTGAGCATTGACTGAGCAATTCTACAACTGCTGGCCTACTTTGCTCCTGGCCCCTCACTGGGCCACTATGCTTCTACTGGGCCTCCTCACTCACCCACGCTCATGGGACTGCTCTAGTCATCACCTCTCTCTCTCCCATGGTCTCACTCACACCCCAGGCTTTACCCTGCCACCTGGGCACAGCCCCAGGTCCCTCCTCCAGCTTGAGCTCTGCCTCAAGGCTCCTTAACAAGCTTGGGCTCCCCCTGCTCATTAGAACACCACCAGGGATGTGGGGCTGGGGTTATTAAAGTGCCCCAACCCACCTTTCACCAGGGAACTAACTAGCCTGGCATTTCCTGGGGGCTCCCACACCACTAGGAGCCCCACCAGACCACCCTTCCCTGGTAGGGTGAGGTTTTACATCTTACCAAGCACAAGGGGTCATCTCCACCCCATAGCCCCTGCCCTTACCTCATGATAGTCCCAGAGCAGCCACTCAGCCTAATGTTACCTCCTTCAACAAACTGCAGCCCAGCTTATATCCCTGGGTCCAAAATGGCTGCCCTCCTCAGGCACCTGACTGCTGCCTGTTTTCTGCCCTTAAAGTGGCAGAAATGAAAGGTGACCAGCCACATCGACCTAATGTTTCCTCGTTATATTCATTTAAGCTGCATACTCTGTGATAATCATATCAACCTATATTTTTGTACACTGCCTTGCATGATGGAGGGAGAATGCTAACTGGAAGTCTTTCAGCACTACCTAATTTTAAATAATGACTTTCTTTCTCTCTTCACCCCCTCCCCCCAACACAAACACGCTCTCTTCTGAAGCAAAGAGAATAGCCACAACTAGCAACAGAAGATTGTGTGTAATGCAGTTTTGCTCCTACTGGTTCCACGGAATCTCTCAGGTGTGTCTTGCATGCAAGGTCAGAGTAAAATTGATCATCAGATTTTCAGTTGGAAGAATTTTTTGCCCCCTCTCAGTAATATTTGTATTGACCATGTTTTTTGGGTTTGTTTCTTTTGGGGTGGGGGGGCGGGGTGTGGACGGGATTTATTCTACAGCATGGGACATAGGTTTCCTTGTAGAGTCATCTGAGCAGATATTACCTGACAGAGGGCATGTCTACACAAGACATTTACAGCACAGTAGACTAATTAGCTGCACAGTAAACTTGGCACATCTACACATGCACCGTATTAGGCTGGAGTAAACTAACTCCACAGCAGGATAGTACTTGTAAATGCAAATCCCCACAGTGAGGTAAATGCAAGTACTGTCCTGCTGCGGGGATTTTTACTCCACAACAGTGCACATGTAGATGATGCTCTGGTTAGCTTGGGTACAAAGGTGCTTCAGTGCGGTGTAGCCCCATACTGGAGCACCCTCATGCTCCAGCCAGCCCATCCGCAACATGTTGATCTGAGGGGAACAGCCCCCAGCTGGCAGACTGACCACCCCTTCCCCCAATGCTTTGACGTGGCTCAGTGTGCTGCAGTCCTGGGTGCATGTGTAGACAGTGTGCCCAGGAATAATAAACTCCGATGTGATAAGCACCAGAGTTTATTGCATTGCATTAATATTCACATGTAGACACACTGAGATTCCAGTCATCTTAGTTGTTTATTCCTTTCCTTCCTTCACCTCAGTTGCTGTCTCAGAATCCTTATCTTCAATTCTTTGCCCTTACTTTGAAGGAAAGAAAAAGAGGAAAAATTTCCCCTGTAAATTCCCAGGTTTATTACTGTCTGGTACATAGACTTCCTAGGTCATTGGTAAAATGAGGAATAAGCTATAAAGTTATTCTACAAAAAATATGTAATAACTTTGTAGCTCATTCCTATTGAGTCATTAATTGGACATGTAGCCAGGTGCTCCCTGGTGACTGGGAGCCCAGTCAGCTGACAGGTCTTCCAGCCATGGGGTGTATGGGGTGCTCCCATGGTTGGCTGCAAGTCCCATTAGCTGGAAGCTCCTAGCTGTGGGAGCTTGCTACTTGTTGGTGCAGGAGGAGCCCAGGAATGTGAGTAGCTAGTAGCTAGTTCCCTGCTATCTATGCCCAGAGGTGTAACTAGCAGGGTTTGTGCCCTTGGAAAACCCTGCTGGGGCGGGGAAGGTGCCTCAGAGTGCCAGAGAGGAGATGGTATTGAGACCAAATGCGGAGGTGTCTTGCCTGCTTCAGTGACTCACAAAAGTCCTCAACTTCTGCTGTCATGGTGTGGTCTGCCTGCCCCAGTGGTGGGAATGCTGGGAGCCAGGGGGGTTGCAGGCCCCTGTCAAGTGCATCTATTGCACTCCAGTTTTCAAAATCCAAGCTCTGTCTATGTTTGTATCATTTCTGCTTTACATTATCAGGCAAAATATTAATGTCTTGAAAAGCCAAAATAAAAAAAATCATTTTAATATCAGCTCATGATACCAACCTCAAAAACATTCTAGTACAGGGGTATGACAACCTGTGGCTAGCAAGGGGAGCATGTGGCCAGCAAAGTGAGAGGTGGCCAGGTCTGGGTCAGCAATAGGAGGGAAAAAAAACCTTTATGAAATAGGAAGCACTGTGTGTAAATGATTTTTTTTTTTTAATAAATGGAATTTAAGTGGCTACTTTTCATTTTTTCCTAACTGGACTTCATGCTACACTGTTGCAAGGTGTCTCCTTAACATGTGATTCTATCTCCTCTCCTTTCCTTTCTCTCCTTGAGCTGACCACCCAAGGACTACAGCAAGACACTGGAAAACCCCTGGCAACTGGGTTATTTGTCTCAAGTTTCAAGGCACTGACATCTCATCATGGGCTGACTGATATATAAGAGCTGTGTGAAGCTTCACTAGCTGATTCAATTTGGATGAAATTCAGCCTGATTCAGCAGCTGAATCTCTGAATCTGAATCAAATCAGGAAACCCATTAAAAGGTCCGAATCGAATCAGAAGCCTCTGAATTGATTTGGAGAGATTCAGAGATTCAGAAGGCTTGCAGCAAACAGAAACTGAGAAGAGGGAGGTGGATGGGGTGAACTTCCACACAGGAAGTCCTTGACTTATGACAGTTCGAGTTACAACAAGTGGCACTTGTGACCTTTGTAAATTGTGACCCTGTTTTCAGGTTCCGACAGGGGTTTCAACTTTATGACACTGGATACAACTGCCTCCAGCTGGTAAGTCTGTTGTGGTGGGTGGAGGGAGGAGGGAAGTGGGGTGGGGGGGCAGATCAACGCCCCCACAGCGAGGCAGGGATTGGGGCTGGGACAAGCTGCCCAGCTGGGGTGGGGGAGTGCAGGACTTGGGGAGGGGGGCTCCCACCACTGTGCACCACTGTGTGTCACCAGTCTGGGAGCTGCTTTTCTGGTGGCTCCTCTGGCGGCTCTTGCCTCCAATCCAGGAGGGCATGGGAGCGGGTGTGCGCCTCTAGATCTGTGCAAGGTGGGCTGGGCTGGGCTGGGCTGGGCTGCACTCCAGGAGGCAAGCCCCAGCTGCCCACCACTGGGCTGCGCTCCATGGGGTGGGCAGAGCCAGGGCTGCACTCTGGGAGGCAGCTGGGCTAGCCCCCCAGAATCCAGCCTGGGCCAGCCCGCCCCGCACAGATCTGGGGGCACACGCCCACTCCCATGTCCTCCTGAACCAGCAGCGAGAGCCTCCAGAGGAGCCACCAGAAGAGCAGCTCCCAGTGTGCAGTGTGCAATGGCAGGACCCTCCCTGAGTCCTGCGCCTCCCCCCGCCTCCCCCCCACCCCAAGCAGAGCAGCTTGTCCCAGCCCCAATCCCTCCCTCGCTGTGGGGGCATTGATCTGACCCCCCACGCCCCTTCTCTCCCCCCTCCACCCACCACAACAGATTTACCAGCTGGAGGCAGCTGTGTCCAGCATTGTCGAGGACTGCCTGTATAGTCTATAGCCAAATCTCCAAATCGGCGCCAAATCTCGGAATCAGGGAAATCAAATCAGGACAGTGATTCAAATCACAGAATTGAATCACTGTCCCTCCAAATTGGTTGAATCCAAATCCAAAGCAAATACTTGCTGCCTTGGAACAGACCTAATATAATATAATAATTTATTTATTTAGTTCAAAGCAAATAACTTTAAGTTCCTTCAAAATGAACAGGCTCAACTTCCTGATCACTTTCTTGCAGGTCATGGAGGGATGCTCAGTGGATTATTAATTTAACTTTGGAGGGGTTAGGGGCAAGTCAAGAGAAAAATGATTGCAGCTAATCAATTTGAAGGGGGGAGAAAAAGGGAGCTTTTGGGGGTTAGAGCTCTGATGGCTAGAAAATGGTATTTAGAGGTTTGCTTTTGGGAACTGGCTTGTAGGTAAAGTAGATATTGCATTAGAAGAATGGTCCAGGGAAACAGCAAGGGTTAATTGATTTCCATGACCTAAACTAACCTAAAGGGGGTTGAGCCCTTGCCTTTTTGTCTTTGAGTTTTGTAGGATGGGGACCACCGCTGAAGCATCAAGGAGTTCACTTGGTACAGAGAAGAGTAAAGCTTAGCTGTTATGCATAGTAATTGTGTTTTGCTTGTTTGGCTGTGTTTGTGTGATGTTATTGCTGTATGTGGTTGTGATATTAACTATGCCAGACAATAGCATTTAAATCAAAACACCGATTAGGCTGGGAATACCTGCAAAGCAGCTACAGGAAATGGTGCATCATGTCGAGTATCTCCTCCAGGGCCTCAGAGTTCAGCCATGACAAAGATTCAGAAGGCTGGATTGCCCATTTGTTTTATTGTCATCCTTTTGTTTGTTTTCTTTTGCTTCTGCTAGATATGTATTTTAAGCTTTTTATAGTAATGCAGTGTAGCTTTATTAATTCCCAGAATGTGTGCAAAGATCTGAAACAAGAAGTAGAATGGTGGCATCCTGATAATGACCAGGCATGCTGTTTCCATGAGAAAGGTCTGATCCTTGGGATTTCTACAGTCTCTTGCAGGATGGACAGACACTGGTGGTGCTATGATGGCACTAAGCAATCATGATTGGTCCACCTGGGACACGAGGAAAGCATTGCCCATTGTACAGGACGGGTAAAATTGCTAGGAACATGTCTTGTCCCCAAAGATTCTGAACATGGGATGTTTCTCTGGTCTAAACAGCCATCTTGACAATCAGATAAGGTGCTGATTGGAATACTACCTGGAATGTAAAAGGTTTAATAGGCATCTTGGGCCCTACATTTCTCTGCCTACTTAAACTTGATCAGCTAGAACTCGATTGCTGGGTTCGGGAACGCTGAGGCAAAAGACCGAGTCAGAGGGGGTATGGGTGCCATTCAGACAAGAGTTAAGGGTTCATCTCAATATCCAGCCCACTGGAACTCCTGATCACTTTTCCTGGGATGACTGATGGAGGTCCTTTCCACAAACCTTATGAACAGGGTTACCAGATGTCCAGGTTATCCTGGACATGTCCTCTTTTTGAGTCCTCCAATATCCATCTGGGTGTTTTTTTTTTAAATATCAACAAATGTCTGGGATTTTGCTCTGCCTCCATTCAGAATCAAAGTTTTTCCCAGCACTTCCTGGCTCACCCTGGCAAGGAGCTGCTTGGGGCTGGGGGGGGCATCACATGCATCTATTCACAAGCCCTGGCAGCTGCAGGCAAGTAAGCCTTGG
>NW_005841912.1:94026-102171 GCF_000455745.1 Alligator sinensis
TGTGTGTGTGTGTGTGTGTGTGTGTGAGAGAGAGAGAGAGAGAGGAGTGGGTGCCTGCTAGCACCAGTGCTGCCTGCCCCTCCAGTGGGGAAGGAGAGTGAGGAGGGTTCTTCAGGGGCAATGGGGAGCTGCAGGGGCAGCAGGACTGGGGGGCAGGGGGCTGTGGGTCTGAAGTGAGGGGTAATGGCAGAGCTGGGTGGACAGGGGCTGCAGATCAGGAGTTAGGGGCACTGGCAAGACTGAGGGGGGCAGGGGGCTGTGGGTCAGGAGTGAGGGGCACTAGCAGGGCTGGGGAGCCTGTGTCTTGGGAGTGAGGGCACCAAGGTGGCAAGGGACTGTGGTTTGGGACCACAGGGCACAGGCAGGGCCAAGGGACTGCGGGTCAGGAGTGAGGAGTATCAGCAGGGATGGGGGCCTGCAAGTTGGGAGTGAGGGACTGTGGGTTGGGAGTGAAGTGCAGCAGCAGGGTTGGGCAGGGCACAGGCACCGGCACCACCCCTATCCACAATCATATTATTCCCCACCCCCCCACACACACTCACACAAAAGTGTCCTTTTTTTAAACTGGAAATACAACAACCCTACTCATGAACATTCCAGGTAATTCCCTTGATTATGCTTCATTCATGATGTGAAGGTATAAGACCTTTAAGGAGGGGATTGATGGCTATAACATGATATTTAGAAGATTTATTTTGGGAATTGGCTTGTAGGTAAAGTAGATGTTGCATTTGAACAATGGTCCAGGGGAATGACAAGGGTTAATTCATTTCTAAAAGCCTGTTTGTGACAAAGGTTCCTTCAAAGTCTGCTGTGTCTGAAGCCAGCAGAGACGGGCTGAAAAATTGAAGACATGTTCCACACTGTTCCATAGCATGAGATAAAGGACCCTGCCACAATGGCCAGGTCACAGTGCCATGCGGGTTTAATCAGCCCTAAATTGAAGCAGTGTTTTTTAACACCCCCGCTCCAGCTTCAATTAAGGGCCCCTGTTTCATCTATACGTGGCCCATGAGACCCAGCAGCTGATCCCACTAACTGACTGGTGGCCACGTAATACCAACAAATCTGTGTTGCAAATGGATCCTCGGATTAGATCATGCTCAAGGGCACTTTCTTCCATATGCCTGGTGTGGGTTGACATAAAAGAGGCTTTCAAATCTAATTTCCTGGAAAGACAAATAAGTTGGTGCATTTAATGTGAACAAAATGGCCAGCTGCCCATGTACACCTAGAAATCTCTTGGCTTTCTTGTTAATTATATTATACATAAGAAATAAGGACAGAGTATTAAGAGGTGAAATTCTGTATTGTTATGGTCTCAAGTTGGGAGCAGAGATCTTTCTCAGCCTGTTTCTGGAGAAAGATTCATGCAATGAATGGGGAGAAGCAAACAGGACAATTTGCAAGCAGTTTGTTGGGAGCAAGAGGAGGAAAGGGAAGAGGCACCAGATCTTGCTCAGGGAAGGTAACTAAGCCAGGGTTGCCTGTGTGCTTGGCTTGGTGAGGGCTGTTTGGTGGGTTTGTGTGCTTGGGTGTGTGCTCTGAGCAGCTGAGTGGACTGACTGATGCTGATGGACTGCTGCTTGGGTGTGACAAAGTCATCATAACAAAGGGGCCTGGCCAGTCTAGGCCCAGTAGAAGTCTATAAGGAGGCAGTCCAAGTGACCAGGAGAGCAGCAAACAGAATAGTCTGCAAGCAATTCACAGATCAGTTTGCTTCCCCTTTCTTTGAAGGGGACCCTGAAAGGTAAGATTTTGTTATATATAAGTAATTAGGACTGACTAGCTACTTAGTTTTACTTTAGCAGCTAAAACTCAGCAGCTAGACCAAGATTTAAACCCCTTGTTTAACTAGAGCCCAGAGCAAGAGGGAGTTTGCTTGGAAACCTTCTTACATTCCTTCACTGTAAGCTTGCTGAGCAGAAAGGTTTGCAGGGAAAAGGGAACCCTTTAGGATCAAGGAACAGTAAACAGGTCAGCTACAGAGGAGTTTGCTAGGAAACGTATGCTTGGAAAGAGAGGCATGAAGTGAGAGGCAGCAGATCAGAAGACCCAGAGACTTGGCTGGAGGACATTGCAATCCCAGAGCCACTGCTACTTCCAGCTCTTCCTCTGCTTCCACTGGTGCGGTGTCTGTCCAGGCAGGACCACACACCATTGAGGCTTCCACCCAGGTCCTGGTTTGGTGTTGTGCAGACTTTAGCTTGTGGATTCTCTCTCTGACACTCCCCCATTCCTTCCAGTGTCAGCCAGGTGGGCGAGTGCCTGCTATGTGCCTTCTGGTGGTGTCCCTCAGGGAGAAGGCAAGAGAGCTACAGGAGGCAGTAGCAAGGCTCCAAAGCATCCTATGCCATGAGGACTACATCAATTCCATGCTCGAGGAGACCTCTAGGACTGTGGAGGAAGGACTGAGAGGTGGTGCTAGAAGAGGAAGAGGGCACGGACTTGCAGGAAGGTGGAAGCAGAGGAAGAGCTGGAAGTGGCAGTGGCTCTGGGATTGCAATGTCCTCCAGCTAGAAGTCACTGTCACCTCCATGTGCAATGGTTTGCGCCTAGAGAACAGATATGGAATGCTAGCCACAGAGGAAGAAGAGCATATTCCATTGGTGGAAGAGGCCAGAGCAAGAATCTCCAAGGTGGAGAGACTCAAGACCACTGTCACAAAGAGGAAGCGATGGGTGGTGGTGGTTGGAGACCCCCTTCTACAGGGATGGACGGATCTATTTGCCTGCCTGAACTGTTGTCTTGGGAGGTCTTCTGCTTGCCTGGAGTCTGGATCCAAAATGTCACAAAAGGATTACCGAGACTTGCCAGACCCCCTGACTACTACCCCATGTTGCTCATCCATGTAGGCACCAATGATACTGCCAGGGGTGACCCTGAGCAAATCAAGAGTGACTACAGAGCTCTGCGTGCAAGGGTGAAGGGGTCAGGGGCACGGGTCATGTTCTCAATCCTTCTGGTCAAGGGGAAGGGCCCTGGCAGGAGCAAGCTCATCCTGCAAATCAATGCATGGCTGTACAGGTAGTGTTGCCAGCAGGCACTTGGCTTCTTCAAACATGCAATGTTGTTCCAAGAAGAAGGATTGCTAGAAAGAGACAGGATCCACCTGATGAAAAGAGGGGAAAGAATCTCTTCAGACAGGCTTGCTAATCTAGTAAGGAGGACTTAAGGCTTTGTTCTCCATTCCCCAGCAAACCTAGAGGTATGTGAAGAAGTAGGGGAGCTGGAGAAAGCAGAAGCAGGAGGGGCCAGCAGGGGAGGCCTCATTCTTCCTGAGAAAGTAGGGCAATCAGCTAGTCACCTCAGGTGTCTGTACACAAATGCATGGAGCCTGGGAAACAAGCAGGAAGAATTGGAAGTCCTCGCACAGTTAACGAACCATGATGTTATTGGAATAATAGATACTTAGTGGGATAGCTTGCATGACTGAAGCACTGTCATGGATGGGTACAAACTGTTCAGAAAGGACAGGGAGGGGAGAACAGGAGTTGCACATTATGTAAAAGAGTTATATGATTGCTCAGAGCTCCAGTATGAAACCAGAAATAGGCCCATTGACAGTCTCTGGGTTAAGGTTAGAGGGGAGACCAACGAGGGTGATGTTGTGGTGGGTGTCTGCTACAGACCACCAGACCAGGAAAATGAAGTAGATGAGACTTTCTCAAGACAACTAATGGAAGTTTCCAGATCACAGGCCCTGGAGTTCTCATGGGGAGCTTCAAACATCCTGACATCTGCTGGGAGGACAATACAGCAGTGTGCAGGCAATCCAGGAAGTTTTTGGAGAGTGTTGGAAACAACTTCCTGGTCCAAGGGCTGGAGAGACTGACTAGGGGCCATGCTGTTCTTGACTTAATGCTCACAAACAGGGAAGAATTTGGGGAGTGGGGAGTGGCAAATGTAGAAATGGATGGCAAGTTGGGCAGCAGTGACCATGAGATGATTGAGTTCAGGATCCTGATGAAAGGAAGAAAGTGGAGCAGAAGAATATAGGCCCTAGACTTCAGAAAAGCATGCTTTGACTCCCCCAGTGAACTGCTGGGCAGCATGGGTGTCTGATGCCTCTTGAGCCAGGGGGGCCATGTGCCCCCCCTGACACCAGTCAGCAACTGGGGGGAGAGAGGGTGGGAGATCCCCTGGCAGCCAATTCTGCTGATGTGGGGGCGGGGGTGTCTGCCGCAGCTGATCTCACTCACCATACAAGCGGCTGTCCTGCTTCTGGAACTCTTGCAGCCATTTCCGGAAGCAGCACAGCCACTTTTGCTGGCAGCCCTGCTTCTCGGCTGGTACTCACTGGCGGGGCACTGGTGCTTCCGCCTGTCCCCCTCTGCACACTGGCTAAACAGGGAGCACAGCCTGACAGGGGGAGCTCCAGTGCTCTCAGGGGGTGCATGTGCACCCCGTGCACCCCCTATGTGTTGCCCCGGATGGGCAGGATCCCCTGGGAGGCCAGACTGAGGGGAAAGGAGTCCAGTGAGCTGTTTGTACTTTAAAGAAATGTTCCTGAGGGCACAGGAATGAACCATCCCTAACGTATAGGAAGACTAGCAAGTATGGCAGAAGACCAGATTGGCTTAGCTCTTCTTGTAAGCTTCCTTTTTGTGTTTAAGCTCACTGAAGTGGAAGCTTGGACAAACAACTTGGGAGCAGTATAAGAATATTGCTCAGGTATGCATGGACAAAGTCAGGAAAGACAAAGTGCAATTGGAGTTGCGACTAGCAAGGGGTGTGAACAATAACAAGAAGGGTTTCTACAAGTATATGCTTGTAGAAACCCTTCTTGTTATTGTTCACACCCCTTGCTAGTCGCAACTCCAATTGCACTTTGTCTTTCAAGAGAAAGATCAGAGAAAGTATAGGTCCCTTATTGAATGGGGGAGGCAACCTAGTGACAGATGATGAAGAAAAGGCTGACGTACTCGATGCCTTTTTTACCTTGGTCTTCAAACGCAAGGTCAGCTCCCAGACTACTGCACCAGCCAGCACAATTTGGGGAGAAAGTAAGCAGCCCTTAGTGGTGAAAGAACAGGGTAGGCACTATTTACAAAAACTTGAATATGAACAAGTCCATGTGGCCAGATAAAATGCATCCAAGGTTACTGAGGGAGTTGGCTGATGTGATTGCAGAGCCACTGGCCATTATCTCTAAAAACTCATGGCAATCAGGGGAGGTCCCGGATGATTGGAAAAAGGCAAATATAGTACCCATCTTTAAGAAAGGGAAAAAGGAGGACACAGGGAACTCCAGACCAGTCATCCTCACCTCAGTCCCCCCAAAATCATGCAGCACGTCCTCATATAATACGTTTTAAGCACTCAGAGGAGAAGATGATTAATAAAAGTCAGCATGGATTTACCAAGGGCAAGCCATGTCTGACCAACCTGATTGCCTTCTATGATGAGATAACGGATTCTGTGGATACAGGGAAAGCAGTGGACATAATATACCTTGACTTTAGCAAGGCTTTTGATAGCATTCTTGTAAGCAAGCTGAGGAAGTATGGGTTGGTTGAATGGATTGTAAGGTGAATAGAAAGTTGGCTGGATTGTCAGGCTCAATGGGTAGTAATCAAAAGTTCAATGTCTATGTGGCAGCCAGTACCAAGTGGAGTGCCTCAGGGGTCAGTCCTGGGGCTGGTTCTGTTCAGTATCTTCCAATGATCTGGGAGATGGGATGAAGAGCACCCTCAGCAAATCTTCAGATGACACCAAGCCGGGGGGTGTAGTAGATACACTGGAGGATAGGGCTAGGATTCAGAGTGACCTCAACAAATTGAATGACTGCACCAAAAGAAATTTCATGAGGTTCAGTAAAGACAAGTGCAAAGTCCTGCACTTAGGAGGAAAGGATCCCATGCACTGCTATAGCCTGGGGCCTGGCTGGCTAAGCAGCAGCTCTGCAGAAAAGGACCTGGGTGTTACAGTGGACAATAAACTGAATATGAGTCAGCAGTGCGCCCTTGTTGTCAAGGTTAACAGCATACTGGACCACATTAGTAGGAGTGTTGCCAGCAGATAGAGGGGAATAATTATCTCACTCTGTTTTGCACTGGCATGGCCACATCTGGAGTACTATGCCCAGTTTTGAGCCCCCACTATGGAAATGATGTGGACAAGTTGGAGAGAATCAAGCAGAGAGCAATGAAAATGGTTGAAGGGTGGTTCAACCTTCAGGAGGATGGAGCTATACTGTTTTCAGTGGTGACAGATGACAGAACAAGGAGCAATGGTCTCAAGTTGTAAGAAGGGGTAAAGTTGGATAATAGGAAAAACTCTCTCATTAGGAAGGTAATAAAACACTGGAACAGGTTACCCAGAGAGATTATGGAATCTCCATCCTTGGAGGTTTTTGAGACCTAGCTAGACAAAGCCTTGGCTGGAATGACCTAGTTGGGGATGCTCCAGCTTTGAGCAGGAGGTTGGACTAGATGACCTCCTGAGGTCCCTTCCAACCCTAATTTTCCATGATTCTATTATATAAAAGTCCAAACTTATTCTTTCCCTTGGACATGGTTTTGTTAAAATAAGAAACACCTAATTGCAAGGTTCAAGGTATATCTTCTGTCCATGTGTAGATTTTCTTGTAGTTCTTTTCTGAGGAGTGGTCAGCCTACAGCCTGTATCCCCTGTAATGAAATCTACCTCTAACCGTGGCTGTGCACCCCCTAATGGTCACTTCCAGACCCATTCTTCATTCAGGATGGAGTGCTACAAGTTTGCTAACCCTCCAGGATTGCCCTGAAGTCTCTAGAAATTAGATATAAATCTCTAGGAGACTGCTAAGAGTCATCTGGGAGCTAAATGATAGGGTGTTCATTAAAATAAATATTAAATGTTGAATTGGATTTAAACAGTAGTCAGTGGGTTTTTAAAATGTTATAGTAATGTGCATTTGCCTTCCTGATGTAAAGTTTACGCACCATAATCCATAATTTATATACGCATGCATGTGGGCAAGTTCACACTGTGTCACGGGCACACTGGCATTCTGAAAGCTTCCCGGGATAGAATCGGAGTTGGCAACCCTAGGTGCTACGCTGGTGAGATTGCTTGCCATACCTGTGGAGGTTGTCACAACCCAAGGGTATGATTTTGTGTGCGCGCGCTTCGGCACTGCTAAATTATTTCCCGCCACAAGGAGCTTTCTTTGCAAGGTGCATTTCTCAGTTGCAAAGAGAAAACCCCGGTGCAAAGGAGTTCCCACCACCCGCATGCAAATTTGTTCCCCACTATTGGCCAGTTCTAAATTATTCCCACGTGGCGGCTAGTGATTGGCTTGCTAGCCGTATAAGAGGCTTGAGTGGTTTCCGCCCAAGTTGGAGGACTCCACGACCATCTGGAGGAGGAGGACTTCACGTCTCGTGAAGAACTCTAAGCGCTGCGGAGCCTAACGGACCCAGCGTGTACCTTAAGAAGGCTATAGGGGTCTGATCAACCTCTGGCCTCTCCCTGTCGCCGAGCGTGATCCCTCGACGAACCCCTTCCCTGCGCGCAAGTTCCACGGAGCCTAGCAAACTTTGTGTGAGTGTATCCAGAGCTCTTCTCCGAGTTGTTTTCTTCGGTTGACACGACGGGCTCACAGTTTTAGAGCCTTCAGCCGGATTGGGCTAGAGTTTGCGAGTTTAGAACTCTTGTCCGCTCTCCTTCTTTCCTGTCTGTAACTGCAACTCAAGCAAGTTTTCCTGCCTGCACCGCGACCATCCACGGTGTAAGTAAAATAATCTTTAATCAACCACTATGCGTCCGTGCCTAATTCTAGTCCGCCGGCCTGCATTCCCCGACCCGTGTGCCAGGGCTGCTGTCAGAGCCTGTCGCGCGCCCCTGAGGGCCTCGGACCGCTCCTGGCCCACACAGAGGTAACAATGTAAAATCGGGAGGCTGCCCTCAAACTCAAGAGGGACTTTAGATGCCTCACTCTGTCCTGTTCATTATCCAGCCACCTCGATCTGGCCCAGTCCCCAAATCTAGACTAAGCAGGGTGTCCCTGCTTGTAATTGGCCTCAACTCATCCACTTAGTCTTTAACTTGGCTCACTCCATGAACAACTCGTGCCTCCTGAGGCTGGGGGGCACAGCAACTGTCCGCAGGTGGCCGTGGTAATGTAAGTGGTAAGGGTGTGACGAGCGGTGACCACCTGCT
>NW_005841912.1:102238-110873 GCF_000455745.1 Alligator sinensis
CTATGGCTCACTCTCTAGCCTCTGTTGGCAGTTGTTCTGTAGGGCTCTCAGTCACCACCCTCACACTCGGACTTCTCCTGTAAGCCTGCAGTCTTTTGCTCTCAGTCAACAACTCACCATGCCTTCCCCCAAGCACCCTGTGGCCTCTCCTTCCCAGAAGCCACACCCATGCCTCACAGCTAAACACAAAGAAAAACAGCTCTGAAACAAAAAACATAAATAATTTATTGCTGTGTGAGACTCACTCTGTCTCTCTTTCTCATCTTAAAGAGCTCCATTCCCCTCCAGGATATGGGTCAGAATGACTCTCTATCCTAGGAGCCAGGATTTTATAGCTTTTACTCTGCCTCCTTCCAGTGCCTTTCTAGTCGGATAGGGTACAGAGGATCTTCATTAAGCAATCTGCAGGCTTCATCTGCAGCCTGTCCCCTTGCAGACTGCACTTTCCTGCATCCTGTCCTCAGCAACACTGCACTCTACCTACTTGAGTATCATGATTTAGGGACTCCTGTTACATACTCTTTTTCTATCAAACTTCCAGTGGTGGGGGCTTGCCTTTTGCAGTGTCCTTTCCAACTTCCACACCATCACCTCTGGCATGGGTTAGCTGATCCCACACTCAGCAGACATGATGCTGCTTGTTGTCATGAGCTTCTTCAGTCTTGCTCTGGAACAGCAGCCTGCGGACACTGACCTCCCATTTCTTTACCCTTCAGCTGGCCCCACCCTTGGGCCTCTACCCAAGACAGGTTGCATCAGTAGGGTATCCATCTGGTCTAAGTCCCACTCCAATGCCTTGTAGGCCACAAGGTAATTTTGGTACTCTCTTGATCCTTGCTTGTAAGTCTCCATGTGGAACTGACTTTACATCTACTTTTACCTACACATACCTGTCAAACAGCAACTGTCCACTGCATATAGATATCATTTGGATGGCTTCCATGGGTTGCTCAAAGGTAACTGTTCCCATGCCCCAACTTTGTTGATCTGGATGTGCATATGTTTCATTGTTTCTGCCAGCCAGAACACCTCCTCTAAATTCCTGCAGCCAACACTAAAGTTAAGGTTACCTATATACCAGTGAACCCAAGGGCATCAGCCTTCCAGTTTGTTACCTTGCAGGGAGGGAGAAGAGAACAGGGGGCAGGGAGAAAGATGCTTAGATTTTTACTACTCAAGGGCTGTATCAAGTTGCATTGTTCCTGGGACGATCCTATCTCATGCTGCCATTCCCCATGACGTGCTGGCTCTCACAGTCCTCTTTAATGTTCAGAGGTCTTCCACCCAGGTTATATTTGTTCATAGTCTCTAGTGCTTTCTTCCCTTAGTCTTATTTTTTTCATTCAGCAATAGCAAACCTGCTAGACTTCCCTCCAGCCTTTGTAAACACTCCAACTATTTAATTCCACTAACTTTCACTCTTGCAATTCATAGTCCTTTCCCTCCCAGTTCCTGTTTCCACACCCTTTGAACTGGGTTGGGATTTCTTCTTTCCATTCAAAATCTCCCCCTTTCCTTCCTTAGCGCTCCCAACGTTTTCACTCACTTTTACTTCTCTTGACATTGTCACTACAGCTCTGGGCTGCTACTACATACATTGCTGCCACTTCTTTCCTTTGCTCCTGTTGCTGCAGAGGCCCCAAGAGAATGTAATGGCCAAGTCCAGACAAGTACGGCCATGCAGTTTGTGGCTCCGCAGACATATCTGCGGCACTACATACTGCACATTCAGCTGTGCTCCATGCTGCAAGGTAGCAGCACAGGGGAGGCTGGGGGGTGGGGGGAGGGAGGGGGGGTTGTTTTGTTTTTTGACCCTGGGAGATCCCAGTCAAAAAAGTGTCCAAAAAAACCCCCCAAAAAAGTGAGGTAGTGCATGCAGGGATAGTATGAACCACCCAAAACTGGTGCCTGGCTGGCTGAGGCCATGCACTAGCTGTCAGCCAGGCTCTGAACAGCAGGATCATCGCTACTGCAGCCCCAGGAGACCCCCAGGATCCCAGGTAAGGCTGCTGGAGCCAGCACAGAGTTGGCCCAAGCCTTCTCTATCCCACCCCAGGTAACCCACCATGCGCCAGAGGGCACATGGCACAGGTGTTCGCCTGGAAAAGTAGCAGTGGCACAAGGTGTGCCACAGTTTTTTTGTCTCCGGGAAAACAAGCATCCACATGAGTGTGGATGTGGCCCACTGTGGTTTCCTCTCTGCTTCTGGTGCCCCTCAGCCCCTTGTTCCTTTCTTCCTTCTCCTCTGTCTGCAGGCACTGTTTCAAGGATGCCATCACTGCTTCAGCTTGTTTGTGGCTGCAATGTTTGACTTCCATTTCCCACTGCAGATGGTCCACATGATCTCTTACCTTCATTTGAGAATAATTTTAGCTGCAGCAGCAGTCATTGTAGCTCCTCGATGGTGGTAGCCTCAGCCATGGCTCTGCCAGCTTTTGCTGTAGCATCTCCCAGCTGTTAAATTAGCTGTGCTTTCTCCCACTCACTTTGCCTCTGCTTGCTGGCCTACTTTATTAGCTGAGCCAGGGTCCCCAAGAGTTGCTACCCTGCCTCCTTTGGCCAAAGGGTTTTCTCATTCTGAAGTTAAAAAAATAATTCTGGCCACTTCTTTCCCAGTTGATGCACCAAACGTGCATTTTAGGAAGAAGGGTGCTTCTTCCTAAAATGGCTGTGGCACCCTTTGGCAGCCACCCTATGCTGGTTTTTTCACTCTGGATAATCAGGGTACTGCCATATCCCTTCTTGCCATGACTTGATGGTAAATTAATTTAAATTTGTGGGGCATACATCAGGCTAATGGAGTGAGATCTTAGGAGCTTCACTCTACCCTCCTTATCATTGGCCCACCTCAGTCTGGGCCAGTGTCTTAACTCTCATTCTAAGCAGTGTGTCACTATCCTTAATTGCCCTCAGTCAGCCCACTGTCTCAGTCTACAATCACAGTTCTTTCTCTGGCCTATAATTAGCAATCCAAAACCAGGGATTCTCTGGCCCATAAGGCCTCACTCTCCACTAAATCAACTAACCAAACATGCAGCCCCTTCCCTGAGTGATGACAGTGACCTCCCTACTTTCCATCAAAGCCATTCCATGCCTCATGGCTAAAAAGAAACAAAACCATCAACTTTCAAAAGAAATGATTGGCCACCCCCTCAGACTACTCATACAACCCAAACAAAAACTCTCTGCTTTTATGCCCATACTGGCTGGCTATCCTAGGCAGCCTTGGTGTTACAGCAGCTTATTTTCTTTGTAAAGACTAAAGCAAAGTACCTATTGAACCACTCTGCCTTTTTTACATCCTCTGTTAAGAACTCACCATGGATATTGAACAGTGAATCCATACCTTCTTGGTCTTTCTTTTCTGTTTAATATATTTATAGAACTTCTTTGTGTTGTTTTTAGCTTCCCTCCCCTGGTATAGCTCACTCTTAACCTTTGCTTTTCTGATTTTCTCTCTGCAAGCTTTTGCTGTTTCCTGATATGCTTCTGTTGTGGCCTGCCCATCCTTCCCTTGCCTGTATGTTTGCTTTTTGAATTTGAGGTATCCAAGAAGCTCTTTGTGCAGCCACCTTGGTCTCTTACCATTCTTTCTGTGCTTCCATTGTGTCTGAATAGCAATTTGTTGGGCCTCCAATACTGCACTCTAAATAAGCTTCTATGTTTTCTGGTACCCTTTACTCTTTAGTCTGTTTTCCAATGGCACTATGAATACTACCGGTATATATTGGCAACTGATGCCACTTTAGTTAGACAGGGCATGTGGCCCCCCAGCAACTAGTCAGTGACTGGGGGGATCTCCCGCACCTGATCTCACTGATGGGGGGGTGGGGAAGGGTTCCACCATGCCTGATCGCAAGTATCAATCATGCTACCTCCCATATGCAAAGTGATCCCTCCACTATTTGAGCTCTCCGGCAAGCAAAGGTGGCACAAGTGCTGCTTTCCAGGGCTACCCTTCCCTACCACAGGCTTAGCCTATACCAGCCAAAGCACTGAGAGGGATTACCCAAGCAGTCAGCTAGCTCAGCTGGTGAGAGCATGGTTTTGAAGACATCAAGGCCACCGGTTCCACCCCCAGACTCGTTGCCCTGTCCTGGCCAGGGGCTGCCCCAGGCAGGCAAGCATGGGCCCAGCAAAAGTGGCCAGCTTCTGGAGAATGCAGACATCTATCCCACTGCCTCTCGCATGGAAAGGAAGAGCTTTATCACTTCAGCCATGAGTGACTGGTGCCACCTTAGTTGGGGGTGGGGGGGTATATCCAATCTCACTGCCTGGGGGCTGATAGGAAGGGGGTTCTCCCAGCTCCACTTTTGGGGGGGGGCACATGACATGCACCCCCTACACATCATCACCGACTTCAGCTACTTCACCCTGCCTGGCTTTTCCCAGGGTCAGGGCAAGGCATGCCTCAGGGGCTCTTGTTCTGGCACCAGAAGAAAGTGGGCATCCATCCAGCTGTCTCTAACATGCAAAGCAAGCAATCTACCATAGGAGCTAACCCCCTGTGGATGGCAAGATCCCTGTAGCAGGTCCATCCTGGGCCCCAGGCCAGGGAGCACAGGTGGATCAGGGCCTCTGTAAAGGGCAGGGCAGCCCAGCAGCCACTGCAAAATGCAGGCATTGATCCCACAGACTCTAACATGCTAACTGAGCACTCAACCACTCAAGCTAGTACCCTGACTGATGCAAGCAACACTAATGCTACTGTCCAGGGGGCTGAGGGCCAACCTACCCTGCCACAGGCCAGGCCCATATTGGCCAAAGTGGGCTCAGGCATGGCATTTTCAGGTGGTTGGCTAGCTCACCCAGATAGAATGTGTTGCTAATAATGCCAAGGCTGTGGGTTGAATCTTTACACTGGCCACCCACTCCTCTTACTGCAGCACCCTGCCACCACAGGCAGACCAGCATGCATGGGACAAGCCAAAGGGCACAGTGCCTGGTGACTGCAGGCATTGATCCTGCTGCCTGTTGCATGCAAAGAGATCGCTCTAACACTTGATCTAATTCTACCTGGTGCTGCTCTCGGCCCGAGAGGCACGCCTCAAGGCTCTGTGGAATCAGAAAAAATATATGCCTTAAACTTTGACTATTTTAGTTATAAGATGACATAACCGCTTTGTGGAGAATTGCTGGCTCTGTATAGTAGAACAGATAAGAGAAAGTGTTTGTTCTTTGTAACTCCTCTGCAACTGCTTCGCTCACCGCGGCCTTGAAGATAGCAAAAAGTATGTACAACTCTGATTTGCAGGTGCAAGAAGGAGGTTTGTGAACTAACCTCGCCTCCCCCATTAGTTCCCATCCTGATTACAGCAAAGAAATAATGAAGTAATGTTATAGCCGCTTTTCATGCTAATTTCACTATATGATCACGTGAGTTGTAAGCAACTGTTAAAAAGTATATAAGCCTCCTGATTTTGCTCTTGGGGGGGGACCCCTTCCAAGTGCTTGGGAAATCCATGTCACTTTGGAATCCCCCCCTACAGCTGTAGTTTCTTTTAAATAAAAGCTTCTGCTGACCTGACCCAAAAGTATGCTGCGTGTGTTTCCACGACAATTCCTGGTGCCGTGACTCGGATCCAGAACACAGGCTGAGAAAGGAGGACCGCAGACTGCCCCCCCCGAACCCCGAGGCGCCAAACTTGAGAGGTAAGAGACCTAATTCAAAATCTCTATTGGGGTTTCGGAGGAGGACTGCCTGTAGGCTCCCAACTTGGCCGTGGTAACTGGATCTGAACCTTGTTAAAACAGGTCAGTCTGAACCTTACTGCCGGCTAAAATTTTCTGTCTGGTAAAGGATCCCATTTTGTGTCTGGTAACGTACGTTTTATTTAGGGAGAAACTGTATGAAGCACCTTCATCCTACAGCACATCGGGCTTGTCGTTAATTAACTAAGGCGGTGTGGGGGAGGAGGTCTGGCTGACTGAATGAATGTGCATGTGTGTGTATTTAGAAATATGAGCCACTGACCAGGTCTGAGACTACGGTTGGGTTCAGCCGCCCCAATTCTGCCTGACAGGGCAGTTTTGAAAGCAAGGGGGCCCAACTGGAACCTCGTGACCCAGTGGACAGGGCTTCCCAGTGATTGAATAAATGTGTGTGTGTGCATTTAGAAAAATGAGCCACTGACCAGGTCTGGGACTAAGGCTGGGTCTAGCCGCCCCGATTCTGCCTAAAAAAGGTAGCGTCGAAAGCAAGGGGGCCCAGCTGAAACCTCGTGACCCAGTGGACAGGGCGTCTGAGTGATTTTGTCTTTTCCAAACCCCTTGTCCCAGTAGCTTCTGCCGAGAGCAGGAGTGAAAGGATTCCTCTTGTGTTTCCCTTCCCATTTCCATTTTATGAGCCGGTGTCGGGTCAGAAGCCTTTTGTCTGGGCAGTGAAAAACTGCGGGGCAAGGCACTGAGCGGCCCGGACATCCTAAATAAGCCTCTCCTACGTCTCCCTGTGTGACTGAAAATGGGAACGAGTCAGTCTAAACAAGTTCCCGTCCCCCCTAAGGGGACTCCGGCGTACTTTATGTACACACACTATTCTCCCGAGGCTTGCAAGTACCTGGATAAGTGGAACTGGTATACTAGGGATGATCCTGTGAAGCATTTTCCACAAGAAGGAACATTTGATCAGGATAAAATAGTGCACTTAAGAGGGGCTTTAGAGTCCCGTGGATCCAAAACACCACAAAACCAGTGGGACGCGTTCTTTTATTGGTATGATGAAATGTCCAAAAGGCGGACAGAATCTCAAACTAGGAGCCTAAAAGACTCTCAAGAAAAATTAAAACAGCAGTTACAAGCTGTTCGGGAGAAATTGGCTGCTCCCCCAAATTACACGCCGGCCACCGCTCCGATGTATCCAGCATTGCCCGGGGCGCCCCCACCACCGGAGCCAGCAGAGGATATCCTTGACCTTTGTTCGAACCCTGCTCTCCTGGGACTCCCACATCAGCAACAACCGGTTCAACATCAGGCTGCAGCCCAGGCTAGTAACTCATTAGCTGAAGCTCCTTCAGTAAATCCATCCACGGAGCTTAATAGTCTGGACTCATCCACCATATCTGCCACTCAATCATCACCAGTGTGGCAATTTACTCCTGGGTCACAACCCACCACAGGTGTATTTAGAAGAATGGGAATAGGCATGGAAAGATCTCCCATCAATCTTAGATCCCGAGCTGCACAAGTTTACCCCCTAAGACAAATGCCAGGCATTGGCACCGATGGACAAAATATAGTAACCGTGCATGCACCCTGGACTCCAGGTGATCTCTACAATTTAACTCAAAAATTCCCCAAAATCAGGGAAGACCCAGAAAAATTTCAGGAAGAATTGCAGACTGTTATAAATTGTTATAATCCAACATGGGCTGACATTAATCAGCTCATGCGATCGATTTTGCCCAAGGAAACTATGCTACGTCTGTATGCTGCCTGTACTTGGCCAGATCAAAACCCAGGGATTGGCCAAGACTTTATTGACAAGAGAAATGCTTTGGTTCAGGCAGTTCTCACAATTTGCCCAAAAAAGGCAGACTGGACCAAAATAAATACCTGTAAACAAAACAAAAATGAACACCCCAGTGACTATTTGGAACGCCTCAAACAGGCATTTGAACGATACTCAGGAATGGATAACCCAGTCGGAAATGCTAAACAAGCAATAGTGGCAGCATTCATCCAGGGACTTAACCCTAAAATTGCTGAGAAAATTCAAACAGTAATTATTGGCTGGGAAACTAAAGATTTGACTGAAGTCCTTGCTGCGGCTAACCATTTTCATAACAAATTGGAACGGTCTAAAGACAATGCCGAGTTTAAGTTAATGGCCTTACAGATTTCTCAGTTGCAGGGTCCAGGTAGAGGAAGGGGACGAGGACGGGGAAGGGGAGGCCCGGGTAGATTCAGGGGAAGAGATAGATCCTTGAGCCCACAAAACCCAGGCTATGGGAACCAATGTCATTATTGCAAGCAAGAAGGACATTGGAAATCAGAATGCCCCAAGCGCCCCGGCCAAGGACCCAGACCCCAGTCCCTGCCCCCACCTCCACTTCCTGTCAATTTTCCCAGTGTTGAATAGGACAGCCTGAGGGACAGTGACATCATCGCTCCTTTGCTTGCTACTGACCAATCTGGTCCGTTTGTTGAATGCCTTATTTCTGGTAAACCTGTCTCCTGTCTTGTCGACACCGGAGCATCCCGCTCCACGCTAAAGGCTGCTGAGTTTCCTTTTCTACCTTATTCTCCTGAAACTATAAATGCTGTCGGTATAGGCGGACAACCTATCCCACATCCCGTCTCTGAACCTGTCTCCATCTCTATTGGCCCTTTGTCTGAAAATCATGCCTTTCTTCTTAGCCCCTGTGCACCTGTCAACCTTCTTGGTAAGGATTTGTTGTGTAAACTGGGATGCGTGATTTATTGTAGCCCAGATGGTGTTTACCTTGAGGTACCAGAACATAGGGAAACTGAGCTTGTGGCTTTGCTAACCCAGGAGTACTCTGAACCTGACACTTCCTACTTGCAAGAGGAACTGTTGGCACGAGTACCTCCACAGCTGTGGTCCACCCATGCAAATGAAGTGGGGCACATGCTGAGTGCTGAACCAGTGCGTATCATCTTGAACCCTGCCAAGCCA
>NW_005841912.1:113819-169257 GCF_000455745.1 Alligator sinensis
TTTCTGGTGCTGGTTATGTTTGTTGTTAAAATTCTTTGTCCCTCCTGTATCTAAAAATGGCACTGATATCCTTATATATCACACTTGGGTATCTCAGTATCACCCAAGGGGGGTGGGAGAAAAATTTGTACTTGCAGATCTCCCGTACGGTGGCTCAAGCTGGAAATAAAAGTGACTGCTGGATATGCTCTCACAGCCCAGCGCACCTACAACAAGGAATCCCAATGATCGGAGTACCAATATCCCTCCGGCAATGGGGAACAATAAACGGCGGCTTCGTTAGACACTACTCGTTAGCTGCCCATCGGTCCGCTCCTAAAGAATGGAGGGCCGCCCCTGCTAACTGGATAATCTCCCCAAGAGTAGAGGCGCCTTTCTGTTACAGATCCAACAACACCGGAGCTTATAATAAAGCCACACCTGTAGGACACTACCCTCATTGCCTAACTACTCTAGATTATAGCCCCAATAGCACCAGTGGAATCCTGTTGGGTAATGTACCCTCTCTCAATTGTACAGGATTCATGGTCTACAACTTTTCTAAGGAACCTCATGTTGCTCTCATTGCAAACAGATCGGAATTTTACATTGACTCCAATTTTACTTCTTGTAATATATCTCGGTCCAGCAGGATAACAGCTGAACGTGGTCCGTCCTATACGATGCATATTAATCGAAAGTGCCGGATATGGCACAACACCTGTCGAGATTTGAGTACCCTTTCTGCCCCAGGCCTTTACTGGCTCTGCGGAAACAGGGCTCATAAAATCTTGCCCTGGAATTGGGTGGGGGCATGCACTCTTGGACGTGTTATCCCTGGTTTTGAAATGCATAGTACAATATATCTGGAACAAGTAAAAAATTTCAACCATCACATGAAAAGGGCGGTTAACCCCTTAGCTACCAGAAACACAGGGTTCCATCAATTTGTGAGAACCTTCATACCGTGGCTTGGAGTAAGAGAATTGGAACTAGCCATAATTAACATTTCAGCCACAATGGAAGCTATGGGAAATGCCACTGCGGATGCAATTCAGGCTCTGCAAGAAGAGATCTCCCAGATCTCACAAGTAACTATACAACACCGCGTAGCCCTAGATTACCTATTGGTATCCCAGGGAGGAGTATGTGCCTTAGTAAACTCCACCTGTTGTGTCTATGTCAATCAGGACATGCGAATTGAAACTGACATTCGTAAAATCCGAAGTCAGTTAAGGGTCTTACATCAAGTGGCCTCAGAGAATACTGACTGGGGTCTAAAAGAAATGTGGTCTTGGCTAACCTCCTGGCTCCCAGATTCCGGGGCCCTTGGCAAGAAAATCCTGTATGGAATATTGTTTGTCTTGATAGTTCTGATAATGTTTTATGTCTTAGTGCAACTGATCCTCTGCTGCGTGAAAGCCAGCAGGAGAAGCTTTAGCAAGGCAAGAAAACCCACAGCAGAGTCTAAAATAATGGTATTACAAAAGTGTGAGCAGATTAAAAGAAAACATAAAAGGCTGCATGATGAAATAGAGGGGCTCATGAGAATAAAAATTTAAGGGTAAAGTGAGACTAAATAGTCTCAAAGGGGGGGGAACTGTGGAATCAGAAAAAATATATGCCTTAAACTTTGACTATTTTAGTTATAAGATGACATAACCGCTTTGTGGAGAATTGCTGGCTCTGTATAGTAGAACAGATAAGAGAAAGTGTTTGTTCTTTGTAACTCCTCTGCAACTGCTTCGCTCACCGCGGCCTTGAAGATAGCAAAAAGTATGTACAACTCTGATTTGCAGGTGCAAGAAGGAGGTTTGTGAACTAACCTCGCCTCCCCCATTAGTTCCCATCCTGATTACAGCAAAGAAATAATGAAGTAATGTTATAGCCGCTTTTCATGCTAATTTCACTATATGATCACGTGAGTTATAAGCAACTGTTAAAAAGTATATAAGCCTCCTGATTTTGCTCTTGGGGGGGGGACCCCTTCCAAGTGCTTGAAAAATCCATGTCACTTTGGAATCCCCCCTACAGCTGTAGTTTCTTTTAAATAAAAGCTTCTGCTGACCTGACCCAAAAGTATGCTGCGTGTGTTTCCACGACAGCTCTGACCCTGGCACCACAAAAATATAGGTATCAATCGTGCTTCCTTTCACAATCAAAGCAAGCACTCTACTGGAGATAATCTCCTGGCAACCCCACAGCTCAGCCATTGTAGGCCCCAGGCCAGGGAGTGAGCTGGGCCCAAGGCCACAGAGTCGAAAAAGGGTAAGGTGGCCCAATGTCTGCTTGAGAACATGCACATCAATCCCGCTTCCTCTATAATGCCAAGCAAACATTCAATCACTTGAGCTAGCTTCCCGGTGGGGATGTGTGAGACTGGTCCTGCTGTCCAGGGGGTATGTAGGGCTAGGGGCCACCCAGACCTGCTGTGGGCCAGGCCCATACTGGCTGAAGTAGCCATGGGCTCATGGAGGCTGCTTCTCCAGCTGGCTGGCTAGCTTAGCTGACTAGCATGTGGTACTAATAATGCCAAGGCCATGGATACAATCCTAATGCTGGCCACCCTCTGCTTTTACTCCTGCACCTTGCCACCATAGGCAAGCAAACATAAGCAGGCCTAGCAAAAGGTATTGGCACCTAGACAATGACAACATTGAGCCTGCTGCCTCTCATGCAAAGCAATCACTCCACCCCTTGAGCTAATTCCCCCTATCAGGGGCTGCCCCTGGCCTGGGAAGGGCACATCTCGGTGGTTCTGTCCCCAGCACCTGGAGAATGCAGGCATTGACTTTGCTACTTCTCACCCTCTACCTCTTGAGCCCAGCACTCTATGACTTGAATGAATCCCCATAGCCTTCCAGCACAGCCATCTTAAGCCCTTGACCAGGGAGCAAAGCTGGGCCACAGCCTTAGCAAAAGGTCAGTGGGCCAGAGCCCTCTGGGCATTGATCCCCCTACTTCTCATGTGCTAAATGAGCCCTCTACCACTTGAGCTAGCTCCCCAACTGGGTCCAAAGGCACTAGCACTGCTGTCCAGCAGGCACGTGGTGCCAGGGTCCAGAATGCCGCAGAGCAGGCCAAACCCATGTGGGCTGAGATGGCCTCAGGCTGGGGCTAAGGCTTGAGCTCAGGCAGGGCCTGTCTGGCTAGCTCAGCTGGTGCTAAAAATGCCAACAGCTTGGGTTCTTGTGACAAACTTGTCAAAGTGTTAAGCCCCACCCCTTCACAGGTACCCTGCCCCCCTGCCTCTGGAGGGCCTGCCCTCATGCTGCATGGCCTGCCTGGGAATCCAGAAGTTCCGTCTCCTAGACCACATGGCACAGGCACCACCTATCAGGTAGCAGAGGGTTGTGATCCCTCAAACAACTTGCCCTACGGCCCTTGACCAATTGATGTGGGGTTCATAAGTACTGGACCTGTGCAAGACTGGTGCCGAATCAGTCAGCATGCTTAGGGGTGTGGCCTAGACTGGAAGCCCCCGACTGCCTGTTTTCCAAAAGCTGTTGGGAAACTCTCCAAAACGTGTTTTCTGAGACTACACTAATGCAGACAGAAGCGAATATTGATGAGATTCAGGTGGCTGAGATTCCTGGACTCTTGAAACAGGCCCGGTGGCCATGACAGAATCCCAACAACCCATATCAGAGCCATCAGTGGACAGCATGGAGGTGCTGGGCTACTCTGCCCCAAGGAGCTCTGCTTAGGTACCTAATCTAGATTGATTTTTTTTTTTTTTTTGGTGAAGGGTGGTTTTCTATTATAACTGTGCAGGTCTGTGCTAACTACAACCTCTTTGGAGGTAGATGACGCCTTTACAGAGAGCGTTCGATACCTACACATCAGTAGACCTGTGGGAGTAAAGGTTTATTATGTGAGCTGGTTTTGTTTGTGTCTGAAAGAGAAGAGTTGAGGACAAGGCTGAAGACTGTTGTAAATACTGTATTTTATTACCTGATTAATAAACCTTGTTTTTTACTATGGTTTAAATTCCACTTTCTGTGTTAGTGAGGGGGCACTATAGTTACCAGCCATGCCTATACAGGAGGCTTTGTTAAAGGAAATTAATTATGCTCCCGGGACAAGCTGGGAGTTTTGGCGGAGTGAACTCGCTTTTTAAAGCAGCCAAAAGGCAGAATAAGATTCTGAGCAGAAGCCAGGTGGCTGCCTGGCTTTCAGTTCAGGACACTTACACCCTACACAAGCCAGCACAAAGACATTTTAAAAGAAATAAGACTATTGTTTCAGATGTGAATGCTCAATGGCAGGCAGATTTGGTGGATATGCCAGTTTTGCAAACTCAACCGTGGGTTTAAATACATCTCAATGGTAATAGCCATATTATCAAAGCATGCTTGGGCCGTGGGCCTAAAAGACAAGAGAGTGGGTGAAATATCCTTGGCCTTTAAAACCATTTTTACAGGGGCTCATGTACCTCATAAATTAGACTTATCAGGGGAGAGAATTTTTAAATAAGCTTTACTCAAACTGTTAAAGCAGAATAATATCCACCATTTATTTATAGAGAATGAAGTGAAAGTAGCAGTTGTAGAGAGGTTTAACAGAATGTTAAAATCAAAGATTTGGAGGTATTTTACAGCTCAGAACACCTTTTGCTACACTGACATGTTACCAGAGATTATAAATTGTTATAACCACAGCTTTCACAGAACTATCCATGCCTCAGACACTCCACGGGTGTGGAAAATGGTGTATGGGAACTATTTTAAAATAAAAGAAGCAGAGCCGCTGTTCAGAAAAGGAGACCACGTGAGGGTGTATAGAACCAAAGGGAGATTTAGAAAAGGTTATGAACATTCACCAGTGAAATTTTCATAGTGGATGAAGTCACTAGAGGGGTGCAGTCCCCATATACCATCTAAAAGATTATGAAAATGAACCTATTTGCAGGTTCTTTTTACTCTGAAGAACTGCAAAAAGTAAACCCTAAATAGGACAGAGCTTACAGGATTGAAAAGTTTTAGTAGTGAAAGGAAAGGGGCGAAAGAAGCAGTTGCTGGTGAAATGATTGGGGTGGCCAGCTAAATTTAACAACTGGGTGGAAGCCTCCCAAGTCTGTTATGTTTAGGTGTAAAGAAAAATCATTATCTCCGCTGGAAAGACAAGATGAGCGATGGTGGTTTTACATCCCTTTCCCCAGCAATGACTGTGCCAGGATTTCCCTGCAGAACACCAGTTCAAAATTTACCATACAGCTGGTTAAACCTTTGGATCTCCTGGAGAGCTGGGAGACAGGATTAGCAGAAATACTATACCTGCACAGCTAGAACAGCATCACTGAAGACACCCCTTTTGAAGTCATTTCTGTGGCTAAGAAATGGGGGTACATCTTGCACTGGGGGTTTTACTCATCCATCACAGAGTTCTAGATCACATTAAAAATCTTATTGCCGTCTACCCTAACCCACCCAAATTAGTTAGGATCTACCATCACCCAAGTAGAAAAGTAAGATTTAAAGCTGATGATAGCTCTTGTTTTTTTCTACTGGATATGAGCTAACCTATATTTTGGGATTGCTGCTGGGGTCCGCTGTTAAAAAAAAACCAAACAAAAAAACTCCCTTCATGGAGATATTACCAGAAGATTCAATTCATTGTATTTTTACCTGGACATCAAAAAACCATCAGCTTATTGGGGATTTTTCAGTTTTCTTATTACACTGCATCCCTGTCCATGGAAGCAACAGTGGGTTTTGTCATTGTCACATATGACAAGCTCCATGATATCTCTGTGAGTCAGCATCACATCAACACAATCAGCGTTGAAATAAAGATGGGTCAGAACAGACGCATCTTATTTTGCTTTGACAACATGATCATGAAGCTTCACCTGTGCCCCTGGAAGGCTCTGGGGTTTTAAAATAAGTAAAAGCACAATGGTAATGGTAAACAATTATGGGGACCCTACCTTGTACAGAAAATATTACAAAGTCCAGGCTGGGCATGGTCTTCCTGGTTATCAGGGGGTGCCCACAATGTATGGGGCTGGCGTGGGGGATATATTCCAGTCTCTTTAGACAAACCATTCCACTTCTGAAAAGGGGCCTGGAGATTATTAAACTGCACAATAAAAGCACAGCTTCTGAAGCTGTTCTAGATAAGGCGAACAAGTTAGCAAAGCGGGAGGGGTCCAGCATGATGTATATTAAAAAAAGGAGCCTTAAAAGAGAGATAGGTCACTCCCCTGATGTACAAGCCCTCTCCCAAACCCTTAAAAGGAGGGTAAGACAGCGGGTCAGCCATACCCTAAAGACCAAGCGGCAGCAGCCTGGGAGAAAGAAGGGGTGCTCTACTGGAAGAAAAAAAAATATTTTAATCACCATGGCTTTTGTTCACTGTGGGTCTGAAGACTATAACAAATCTAAACTGGATTTGTTTCAAATAGCCCCCATGCAGACCAGCATCTAAAAAAGCCTGTACATTGAGATCCCCCCCACTATCAGCTATTTCAGTCTCTACCCTCCTTGACTTTTTCATCACCAGGAATGGCAAAGATTTTATGGATTTGAACAACACGCTGCTGTACCTTTGTTGCAAGACTGTAAAAGGTGACAGGACAGATCTTGATGCCAGGGCCACTACGGGGCTGGCAAATTACCCACTGGCCCCTATTTTCAGCCAGCTCAAGGTGAAAAGTGAGAGTAGATCTGGGCATCTGACGGCCATCGGAGGCCTTGTCTGTGGGCAATGGGGCAAAGTGGGACCAGCCCTGTTGTCCAGGGGATATGTGGGGCCAGGACCAGCCTGCCCTACTGCAGGCCAAGCCAGTACTAACTGAAGCAGGCTCAGGCTTGGGCTAGAACAGGGACAGTCTGGCTGGCCAGCTAGCTCAGTTGGTGTGAGCACGGTTCTAACACCAAGGCTGTTGTTTTGATCACTATGCTGGCCACCCTACCCTTTTACTGCCCTGCCCTGCCACCCCAGGCAGCAGGCAGGCATGTGGGGACAGAGCAAAAGTGGCTGGTACCTAAAGAAAGCAGGCATCAATCCCTCTGACTCTTACAAGCAAAACACTCTACTGCTTTGCCTACTTTGCCCTGTCTGGCTCTGTCCCCTGGTCTGAGCATAACATGCCTCAGGGATTCTGGCCCTGGCACCTGAAGAATGTAGACATCCATCCCACTATCTCTTATATGCAAAGCAAGAAATCTACTACTAGAATTAATCCACTGGGGGCATTAAGCCTCTGCAGCAGGGCCATCCTGGGGCCCAAGCCAGGGAGCATAGCCATACTGTGGCTTCAGTATAGGACAAAACAGCATAGCACCTGCTGCAGAATGCAGGCATTGATCCTGCTGCGCCTCACATGTTAAGCAAACACTCTACCATTCAAGCTAGGACCCCAGCTGATTCAAGTGAAACCAGGGCATACTGGCCCAAGTGGGCTTGGGTACAGGTGTGGGCTGGCCACCTAGATCAGCTGGTTAAAATGTGCCACTAATAATGCCAAAATCAGTGGTTTCAATCCCTAAGCTTTGCCCTTTCTACTGCCAGACCCTGCCACCACATGGGATGCTCAGATGGACACCAGGATGTTACCTTTCATCTCCTATTGGATGGTAGAGGACTACACAGTATACACCTCCACACACATCTAAAATCTACATTATATATGCTGACGATAGAGGCTTTTGGAGAAGGTACCTTCTTCCATGTGCCATCTCTAATGTCTATCGATACAAATGTGACAGGCTGGCTGGCAGTGCCTCAGCCCAGGGGTTTTGAAAGGGCAAAAAATGATTGGATGACTTGGGATTCCCTTTCCTCACCAATCAGGCCCTGAGACTCACCCTCCATGTCCCCTGATTGGCCCCATGGGTCACCTGGAGGGGGATAGAAGGGGCAGCACCCCTGACTCTGGGGAGACCACCGAGGGACCACAAGGAAGGAGCTTCAAGGAGCTGGCAAGAGCTGAGCCAGCAGGGCAGGAGCAGTTGCCCCAGAAGAGCCTGAAGGAACGGGACCTGCAGGCAGCACTGGGGTCCTCAGCAGTGCGGCGTGCGGCTGGCAGGAGAGGCTCCCCACTGGGCTCCAGGATCCCCTATGAGAGGCTGTGGCCAGCAGGAGAGGCTCCCCAGCTCCAGCAAGATCTGAGCAGAGACCTGAGAGGTTCCCAGCTCTTCCAATCAGCTCAACATGAGGCCAGGGATCCAGGAAGGTCAAGACCCCAAGCAGCTTGAAGTAGTACCAGCACTGGTGGCTGTGTGGCAGGGTTTCTGACTACCACATCTGAGTTCAAGTACCAGCTTTGGTGACTTGGGGTGAGTGAGCTAACAAGGAGAAATTCTTCTTGCAGTGGAACGGGACCATTGTGTTTTCCCCCTTTCTTCCCCTCCAGGTACCTAGGCCCTATACTCCTTGTAATTCGACATTTTGTATTTCCAATAATACCAACCAGTATTGTTTGTTCTGCTGTTCGTGTTTTAAATTTTGGTGAACCCTGTCTTTTGTCAACTGGATGAATATATCTATGATTGTAAGTGTCTAACCTTTGTTGAATCCTGCCCCTTCGGGGCATTGTAGTGTCCCCTATACCCCCCTGGTTTATACTGGTTATGTTGTCAGTATTGTTCCCTTATTAAAAGGTATATGGGCAAGTCCCCATTGGCGGTCTGGCTCTGCTCTATAGAGGAGGAGGGTCCCTATAACTCCCACAGCATTTGTGCACCTGCTTTGATCCCTTCAATTGGAGAGAAGGTACCTCTTGGAGTACCGCCCGGGTTACATAAAGATAACCAGGACTGAGGATTGTTTCTGTATGTCCACATGTATGTAACAAACAGCCTAGAACACCATTAACAAACTAATCTGTAGCACTCAGGTGGTACCAGTGGGGACCTGTGTGCACAGTGCTGACCGGCCCTGCCTGTGCCTGCTGAGGACAGCTGTGGTACCAGACAGAAGCTGTAGCTCAATGTGAGGGAAAAGTAGCCCCTTCCCCTCGCCACTTCCAGGCCCTTCTTGCTACAGCTGCCTCGAGCCGATGCTGGGCTGCCATGTCTCCGCTGCTGTCACCGCCACCTTTGGCTTCCCCAATGGGGCACTGGTGGCAGTGCAGAGCAGTCGCAGGGCAGCCCAGTGTGGGCTCAGGGTGACTGCAGCAGAAGAGCCCAGCTGTGGCAGGGGAAGGAGGGGAAGAAGGGCTGTTGCTTTCCTCCTGTGCCAAGGAAAAGGTTCTGTCCAGCACCGCCTCTGCTGCCACTGCTAAGGCAGGGCGGGTGAGTCTGGAGCAGGTGCAAGGTGGGGTGGGGCAGTGTTGGGCACGCAGATCCCTGCTGGTGCCACGGGGCTAGTGCCAGCAGCACCGCCTGGGTTGCCTAGAAAGGTAGTCCAGCCATGGAGCCGCTCCAGCCCTGCTGCATGCCCAGGGGGCCGCAGGACCTGCCACAAGCAGGTGCGGGGCAGGCTGGGGTTGGGGCTGTGCTCATAGGTTCCAGTTGATCCTCTCTGGCAGGGGTGGGTCTGAAACAGGCACGGGGCAGGGCAAGGGCTGCATGCAGTTGGCGGTGGTGGGGAGGCACTGCAGGGCTTTGCGGGGTGGAGGTGGGAGCTGACCAGCTCAGGGAGGTGCACGAGGGGTCCCATGCACACCCCACCACAGCCACAAACCCTCCTCCACAAACCAAACCCTCCTGCACACACAATCATACACCCCACAAATAAACCCACACCTCCGCCCCACCACACACACACACACACACACACACACACACACACGTGCGCACTGCTGTGGGAAGCCCCACTCGCTGCTACGTGCACATACCCCACGACACATACACACACACCCCCTATGCACACCCCACACCCACCTGCACACACACACCCCCAGCCACCCTCCCCTGTACACACCCTACAGCTCCCCACAAATACATCCACCCACGCATCCCCACAAATACCCCCTACAAACCTGTCATACCCACCCACCCACATACCCCCCCCCACACACAGCCCCCCACAAACCTGTCATACCCACCCACCCACACCCCTACCCACACCTACCCATCCCACATACCCAGCCCTCCACACCCCCCACAACCCTCCTAAACCCCTCCACAATACAAGAGTAAGACTTCATTTTAAGCTATTATGCAATCACCTCTATATACACAGTGCAAACACACAAATCAGGACAAAAATATATTTTTTAAATAAAATTAAAATGTTTTATTGTGGACGTTTGATTTTTAGTATATAATTTGTTTTTTTTCCCCAGTTCCAGGATAGCAAACCCCCTTCCTGAAAGAAGTACTTCCAGGGGCAAGGAAAGTGCACTTCTGGTGGCAAAGGACAGAGGGTTCGGGGGCAGGACTTCCGGTCCCAAGATGGCAAACAGGGGGTAGGTCACCTGTCAAGAGGCGGGGCTTATTGGACTTGTGGGCTCAGATCAAGTGTACTCCCTCCACCACTGCAGACTATTGTACAGGTTTGTGTGCATCTACCTTCTTTTTCTCTCTCTCAGTCACGACCCTCCCTTCTCTCCTCCCCCCACCTCCTCCCTACCCCTGGGCTTAGATGACTAACATTGTATTTTCAGTAACCTAGTTGTGTTCCCCTCCTCACCCTAACGTGTTAGTCCCTCACTTGGTCACTCTATTTCCCTTATGGGTTTGTCAATTTTTTTTGGTTCATGACTTAACATTTTCTAATAAAATTCAAATCTGTTCTTATCAGTTTAATTGCTGGAAAGACAGAGAACTGCTTCTTTTATCCTGCGCTCGGCCTGGTATTGCAGTACCTCCAAGATTGATGCCAACATAGTCCGGCAAACTATCGGAATATTAGCCTTAGAAAGAGAACTGACTAGCGGCCCTCTTTTCTTCCTCCGATGCAGCGTAGGCTCTCATCAGTCCTGACAGGTTAGGGAAGGCGGTGCTGCCTGTACGTCCCAAAGAGCATGCCGGTTGTGCATGTAACTGCACCACTCAGGGGAGTAGCCAAGGGTTCAACATTTGCCCGCCAGACCTGAAGACACGAAAACCCCAACTCAGGCCAGTAGCCAAAGACCGGGGTCCTTGTCCCCAGGTCAGAGTAGGTGAACACCTGTGCTCAGAGGACAGAACACGGACAAACACCCCCAAGTCCTAAAGATGCCCTAATCTACTGATAAGAACGCTCAAGGCATGCCAAGACACCCCCAGTTAGGGTGGACCACTGACCGAATGTCATGGAGAACCCTCCCAGGAGGGTGAACCAGAAACCCCCACGTTGGTGACAAACCTTGATGCACCCCCCCATGATGCCAGGACCCTGACAGGTGGCGGCGGACCACTGACAGACCACCAGAGGCAACAAGGCTCTCAGGACCCACAACCCTGGATGATGAGAGCTGCCTCCAGGCAGAGGACCCCAAACCCTCAGGACAATGCCCTGAGCAACGGCGGCCCCTGGCGGTCCCCCCCCCGCCAAACAATGCCTTCCCACCCTAATAGACCCTGGCGGTCCACCCCCCGCCAAACAATGCCTTCCCACCCTAATGGAGGAGCCCTGGACATCTCTCCCCCACCAATCCCACTGATGACAACCAGGCAAGTGCATGGACATGGCAGCACTCACCTTCCTCCCCTTACTTCTCCCAGTGAAGCTGCTCTGCCCAACCTGCCACCCACCGAGGCAATACAGGTCGCAAAACAACCTGCAGAAACATCTACAGCACTACCACCAGCTATGCCTAGCCTTCTTCTGGTCCTCTGCAGCACTGAGTTCGAGGCCCTGAAGCTCCTGAAGAACCACCAGAAGGGATGCCAGGGCCAAGGAGGTGAGAGGAGACCCAGCATGCTGGTGAGGTCTGCCGCCATGACCTGCTGGAATTAGGCCGTGGTGCGAAGGCCCACTAGACTGGTCATCCCGCCAACAACCCCACTGGACCAGACCCCCCAGGGACCCCTTGGCAGAAAGACCAATCCCAGCGACACCACCACACAGGCCTCCGCCAAGGGATCTCCAACCAGACAACACCCAAACCAGACAACCCCCCTGCCAGATCCCTGGAGCCACTCAGTGCCCCCAAACTGCTGGGGATCCTGAAACCGCCCAGAAAGCCCAAGCCGCTGGAAGCCCCCCCCATCTCAGGGTCCGCAGATGAAGAGCCTGCTCCTTTGTCGAGGATGCCCACCCCATGGCAAACCCTCTGGCTGGAGAAGCTCTCTTGGTCCACCACTTCCAAGGCCTCAGTGGCCCAGCTCACAAAGGAGCTCTCAGAGGCTGGCCAGCCTGGCCAGCCCCAGGGGACCAAGAATGGACCGGCAACACGACCAGACTGCAGACCCCAGCTGCGAAGACGACCCCAGCGCCAATGATATGACCCAGTGGCAGCCTCCCAGATTCAGAAACTGTACCAGGCCCAATCGTCCCAAGACAGTGAAAGAGATCCTGAAAGGTCCCTTGGTCTTTTTCCAAGTCCCCTGGGAGACTCTGTTCACCTACTTCAGCAGGGTCTTCAACCACTGTCCCACGTCCTGCAACCGTTGAAGCTCTGAGCCTCATCACTCCTGCAGAGAGGTTTGAGGCCACCTTCATTCCACAGGAGGTGGAAGCCTGCCTCAAAAGAACCAGGGACATCACCCCCAGCAAGGATGGCATCTGAAGAAGTGCGACCAGGGCTGCCTCGTCCTCTCGTTCCATTTCAACAGGTGCAGAGAGTTCTGGCGCACACCCAGCACCTGTAAGAGGACCATGGTGGTCCTCATTCATAAGAAGGGGACCTAACCGACCCAGGCAACTGGAGACCCATCGCCCTGTGCTCCACCACAGCCAAGCTGTATGCCAGCTGCCTAGCAGCCCGTATGACTGGCTGGGCGGTGACCGGTGGGGTCATCAGCTGGAACCAGAAGGGCTTCATGTCAACAGAGGGCTGCTATGAGCACAACTTCACCCTCTAGATGGCCCTGGACAATGCCTGGAGGACCAGGAAACAGTGCATGGTGGCATGGCTGGACATGTCCAATGCCTTAGGCTCCATGCCCCACCACCACATTCTTGGCACCCTCTGTGAGCTCAGCCTGCCAGATGGCATCATTGACCTGGTGCGGGAGCTCTATAGCAACTGTACCATGACCATCCAGTCCACTGAAGGAGAGACCGACAAGACCCCCATCCAATCAGCGGGTGAGACAGGGCCACCCCCTCAGCCCCATCATCTTCAACCTGGCCATGGAACAGCTCCTTCAAGCCACGGTGGGTGGTCCTGGAGGGCTTGACCTGTATGGTCGAAAGTTGAGCGTCCTGGCCTATGCTAACAACCTCGTCCTCCTCACCAGCAACACTGCCCAGCTGTGGCAGATGCTGGATGTGACATCTGAGGTGGCCAAGTGGATGGGCCTGCACTTCAATGTCGTCAAGTGTGCATCCCTGCACATCGATGGCAGGAAGAACAGCCACATCCTGGACTCCACCTTCACAATCCAGGGCAGGGCAACGAGGCACCTGTGTGGCAGCAAAGCCTACTGCAACCTCAGGATGCCCACCAGCCACTGGGTCAAGCAGACGCCGGAGCAGACCATCAATGGGATCATGCAGGATGCCCACAACCTGGACTCATCTTTGCTAGCCCCCTGGCTGAAGATAGATGCAGTGAACACCTTCCTCCTCCCCAACATCCCCAAGACCCCCCTCAAAAAGATGGATGCTGAGATGTGGCAGCTGCTGAAGAAGTGGCTGCACCTGCCGCTGAGGGCCAGCAACAAGATCCTGCATGTCCCCTACTGGCAGGGAGGCACCAACGTCCCCCGCATGGGGGACCTCTCCTACATCACAGTGGTCACCCATGCCTACCGCCTCCTGACCTGCCTGGACACGATGGTAAATATCATTGCAGCCAGCACCGGCAAGAAGACGACCCGCAAGAGGATCGTGAGGCAACCCACCGGACGTGACCTAGCCACCTTCCTCAGCAGCTCGCTGGAGGGAGAGTTCAGCAGAGATGGTGGGGACTTTGCCTTGCTGTGGAGCCAAGTCTGCAATGCCACACGCCGCCTCGGGCAGCGCATTAACTGAACCTGGACCTAGACCAAAGAGCGCCAGGAGCTGGGAGTCTCACTTCAGCCAGCCATGCACACCGACCGCATCACTGTGATGCCCCGCATGAAGACCTTCCTGGAATGGTTCCTGAAGGACACCATCCATAACAAGTATGCCAGCGACCTGAGTGCCAAACCCAACCAGGGCAAGGTCTTCAATGTCACCTCCAAGTGGGACTCCAGGAACCACTTCATGCCCAGAGGGAGCTTCACGCGCTTCAAACTGGCACTTCCTCCACTGTGCCAGCCTCAAATACCTGCCTCTGAATGGGGCCGTCTGCTTCAGCCACCAGGACAAGAGATGCTGGTGGTGTGGCTACGAGGCAGAGACCCTCCCCTACATGCTGTGCAGCTGAAGCCCACACACCAGAGCCTGGCAGCTCTGCCACAACGCTGTCCAAGACCGCCTGGTGAAGGCCATCCCAGCCACAGCAGGGGACATCTCTACAAACTGTGCCATCCTAGGCAGCGAAAGCCAGATGCGCCCCAACATACTCATCACCCATAAGGAGGCCAAGAAAATCATGATTGTGGACGTCACTATCCCCTTCGAGAACTGGCGCCAAGCCTTCACCGACACCCGGGCTCACAAGCAGAAGTATGCCCCACTGGCCAACATCCTGAGTTGCCGCAGCCATGATGCGACAGTCGACATGCTCATCGTGGGAACGCTTGGAGACTGGGACCCCAGCAACGGGAGCATCCCTGCATGCATCTCCTGCCACTACACCAAGCTGATGTGGCACCTCATGGTATCTGACATCATCCACTGGTCCCATGACATCTACATCAAGGACATCATGGGCCAGCGCCAATACACCGACCCCACCAGACTGACCGCCACTGGACCGGACCAACAGGTGACCACCTGAACTCCCCTCTGCACCTGATGGGCTCTGAGAGCTACTCTCCAACCATGGACCACTCCAGTCCACCTGGCAAGGACCCCTGCGATAGGACTCTATGGACTCAGTAACTTCTTCAACCTACCCCCTCCACCACTGTGGACTATTGTAATGGTTTGTTTGCATCTATTTTCTCTTTTAGCATCATAACCCCCTCCCCTCTCACTCCTCTTTCCCACCCCCAGGCTTAGTTGACTAACGTATTTTCTGTAACCTGGTTGTGTTCCCCTACTCACACCCATCCCTCTTATGTTAGTCCCTTGCTCAGGCACTCTATTTCCCTTATGGCTTTGTCAGTTTTGTTTCACTACTCTTAACATGTTCTATTTGTTTTTTTTCCACCCAATTCCAAGATGGCAAACCCCCTTCCCAAAAGGAGTACTTATGGGGGGAAGGGGAGTGGACTTTCAGTGGCAAAGGTCAGGGGGTGGGACTTCTGGTTCCAAGATGGTGACCAGGGGCGGGGCTACCCTTGCAGCCTTCAAAAGCTCACTAAAACTCATTAAGCAGCCTGCCAGCGGAAATAATTGCCAGCCCCGATCTATACTCACATTAATGGACTTCATGCAAAGCTTTTCAGAGCCCCAGAGAGAGAATCCTTGCCTCTTCCTGTTGGACAAGCATGCCACCAAATGAATCCACACCAGATCCCACTGTTTCTTTGCATGAAGACTTCCAAACTGGGGGAAAAGCAGCATAGAAGAGGCATTCAAAGTGGATACACAGTCATAGAATCATAGAAAATGAGGGCTGGAAAGAACTTCAGGAGGTTATCTAGTTCAACCCCCTGCTCAAAGTAAGACCATCCCCAACTAAATCATCTCAACCAAGGCTTTGTCTACCCAGGACTTAAAAACCTCTAAGGATGGAGAGTCTACAGCCTCTCTAGGTAACCTGTTTCACAGCCTTACTACCCTCCTGGTAAGAAAGTTTTTCCTGGTATCTAATCTAAACTTCCCTTGGTGCAACTCAAGACCATTGCTCCTTGTTCTATCTGCCACTACTGAGAACAGTCCAGCTCCATCCTCTTTTGAACACCCCTTCAGGTAGTTGAAGGCTGCTATTAAATCTCCCCTCAGCCTTCCCTTCCCCACTCTAAATAAGCAGTTCTCTCAGTCTCTCCTCAGAAGTCATGTGCCCCAGGTCCCTACCATTGTCGTTGCTCTCCGCTGAACTCTCTCCAATTTGTCCAAATCCTTTCTGTTAGTGGGGGCCAAAACTGACACAGTACTCCAGATGTGGCCTCACAGGTGCTGAACAGAAGGGAATAATCACTTCCTTTGATCTGCTGGCAACACTTCTACTAATGCAACTCAGTATGTTGTTAGCCTTCTTCACGTTAAGGGCACACAGTTAACTCATATGCAGCTTACTGTGCACTGTAACTGCCCTGGTCCTTTTCTGCAGAGCGGCTGCTTTGCCAGTTGGTCCCCAGCCAATATTGGTGCATGGGATTGTTCAGTTCTAAGTGCAGGACTTTGTCCTTGTTCTTATTGAACTTTATGAAAAAATGTTTGTCCAATCTTCCAATTCATCTAGATCTATCCAAATCTTAGCCTTAACCTCCAGCATATTTACTACTTCCCCCCAGCTTGGTGTCATCTGAAAACTTGCTGAGGGTACACTCCATCCCATCTTCCAGGTCACTGATGAAGATGTTGAACAAAGCTAGCCACAAGATTAACTCTTGGGGCACTATGCTTGATACTGCTGCCAACTAGAGCAACAGACCTCATGTGTTTCTTGCCCACCAAAAGAAAGAAGGTTTTCTAACATTTATGTCAAATTTAAAGCCTTCTCTGTGATAATACTTGGGAAGTTTTGCACTTTCTTTTCTCAATCAAGTGTGAGTGCTTGCCAAAAAGAAAAGAACTTTTACAAAGGTATTCAGCTTATTTTAAACCAAACAAGGATGGCAGGTATCTGTTCCCAGTTTTCTCTAGCATAGCTCTACATTTGAGGATATGCTAACATGTAGTTCTAAGCAGTCTAATGAATCAGATACAATACACCTCTGGGCCACTGCAGCGTAACTTACTTCCAACTCATTTTCAACTACAAATGTATCTTTCCTGAAGGTCATTTTTATATATTTCAAAAGATCATGTTACCTCTCTGGTATTGGCCTATCCCTCAGGCCACATTACAACACAGCCTACAACTGGCCACTCTGTCCAACAACCTAAGCTTGCCTACACAGGTTTTTCAGTTTTATTTGTATATTGCTTTAACTCTTCTCAGATGGACTAACATCAGAATAAAAGTGGCTTTTCTTGGAAGTAAGTTACACTACAGTGACCCAGAGGACCAAATATGGTCATCAAGGTGTGAGTTTTTTTGTCTTGTTTTGTTTTGTTGTTTTCTTTTTGGCATAGAAAAAAAACGCCCATTTGTGGGCAGATTTGGAAAAGTAGATATCTGGAGACAGCAGACTTACTCAGTTCCACTATCAATTCAGGAGCTCTGCTGCCAGGAGCTCCTCACTTCCAGAGCTGCCAGAGCTAGACTGCCTGGCCAGATGAGGCCTTGGGCTTATATAGGTCCAGCCAGGCCCCCTGCTGGTCAGGTGACTCTCCAATCAGCCCCCTTTGCCACCTATTAAGCTGCTTGCCCTCTTAAAGGGAAAGGAGCACAAGCCATCCTGTCTCACATGCTTTACAAGGCATTTTGAATTTGATGTTGCACTCCAATCCTCTGACACAGCCAAGAGCAGATTATTTATGATTAGTTTTTGCTATTGCTCAGGTTTGCTTCTTTTTCTCATGTATTTTAATTCAATTTCATTCAAGCTGTTCCCGACCCTCATCCTTCGAATCCCAGCCTTTGATTTGTGCTTGGCACCAAACTATCATTACCTGGTCACATGCAAGCTCTCTCAATGACTTTATTCACATATGTTACACTGTGTACATTTAGACGATGACGTCTTGCATACTTGTCTATGAACCAAAATCAAGCTTGGCCACTGTGCATCACTTGAATCAAGCTGACCAATCACAGTCCAAAGGGAAAATATTCCCCATGAAATAGAAACAGGAGTTTACTAAACATTGTGGTAGAGTATTATATAGAATTTGTTTTACACTGTAGGCCCAGTGCATACCTAGCCTGTTGTTCACATCAGGCGTGTAGCTTTATATAATCAAGAAAACCTTTCAGAGCTGCTCTCCTTTATCAATACAGCTCCAAAATCCTAAATTTGACTGCCATAGACTTGGATCCCTCTCCTCCTCCATTGATTTCAGTCAATTTTATGCACAGGCTAACTGAAGAAACGCATCTTACTTTAACTCATTATCAGTTATGAACATTTCAAATCAGTCCTTTCATCAGCTGTTACTCCTATGCTCACTATGTAATCAACAAATGAAAAAGAATATTTAAACTAATTTATCAAACAACCAGCCATTGAATTCACTGGCCAAAATCCTACCTGGCTGGTTTATTGCTGGGGACTCCAAAACGCATTGGAGGAAATCCAGTAACACTTTCATTCTGTAAAGTCAAAAGAATGACAACTGAACCTCCCCCGCCCTCCATGGGCAAGTTTGTTTGATGATATATGAGTTCAGTGCCATTTGATAGCATCCTCTTAATCTAACCAGTTTTGATTTTTAAGTAGCTCCGATTCAAATATAAATAATTAAATACATTTAATTGAAACTGGACAACAAAATTAAATGAACATCATAACTATTTTTATTACCAAAACATGAATTGATGCATTAAGTGTAATCATTTTGATTTTTTTTTTAAAATCTAATCTTTTATCTCTGTTTGGCAAACGAGCCAATAAATTATATAAATCATAGATGTGTTTTCTTCTGACTCAAATATTCAGATTTGTTTTTATATGATGACCTGGTAGTACATTAAATCTCTTATGCTTTAAAAAGAGAAAACTAAAAAACAAAGCAAAGATGTTCAGCTTAAAAATGCTACCACACTGTTGCAGATTTCCATGAAACCTTCTCCATGCTGTCAGCATAATGCTGCAATTTCCTTTAGTTTCTTCAATGAGGTACAGAATGCAGCTATTTCAGGTGTCAAGGCACTCTACACTGTACACTTCCATTCATTTTTAAAGTCAGTTCAACAGGTAGCCAATGGTGTGTACGATACCAGATGCACCCACCCTGTCCCTTCAACATAGCCATTTAACTTAACAAAAGCCATGAGTTATGATGATGAGCTCCCTGCTGAATGCAGAAGCAATGATTCCATCCAACAAATGTTAAACCAAATACATATGTATTTAATTATGTTAAGAGTTCCAAAAGAAAGTAAAATGTAGACAAATGCACAGAACTTCTGTAAATGACAATGAACTAAGGCAGTAGCATTGTTACCCCCATGTTTTAAACAGCGTCTAAAGCTGCTTCTAAATTCTTTCAATTTGGGATGCTTATGTATAATTTTAACAATGATGTTAAATTTCAGCTATAATGAAGATTTCCCACACTTTACTTCAGTATCTTGGAACTAGTCCTGTAGTTATTTTCCCCACCTGCTTCCTTAAGTAACGTAGCTGTTGTTTGTAGGCCAACAGCATTAGTTTATTTTCATATTAATGCAATCTCTAGTTTTCTGATGGTGAAATACTAAAGCACTATTCATCTTGCTCTTCCTCTTCTCCATCCTCATCTTCGTCTTCGTCACCTTGGTCTCCAGATTCAATATCATCCTCATCTTCAACCTGAAAAAATAATAATATAAAAAAAAAAAAAAAAAAAAAAAACTTAAAAAGAAACAGTGTACTTTAATACGTTGTCTTCAACTGAGAGAGAAAAAATGGCAACAAAAAATAAAGCCAACCTAAAATTTCTGCTCAAATTATATTTGACCAAGCATCAGGCATCATAGAACGTGATACTGCTTCTCGTATCAATGTTGAGAAATCCTATCTTCTGGGTTTTATTTTTAACTTTTACTTATTTAGATTTTGGGAATGAGAAGACTGGTCTAAGGTAACAGCAGAGAATCTGGTAAGACTTCTTAGCACAGACATTTCTGCTCTGTGCCTTTAAACAAGTCACTTCATTTGTGCCTCAATTTCTTCCTTCTGTAAAATTAAAGAATGTTCATCTACCTCACAGAACTCTGTGAAACCTAACATGTGAAAAAGGTTTTGAAATGCACCACTGAAGATCCCAATCTGCCCGCCAAGACATCTTTGCACCAGTACTTCCATGGTTCTTAGCCCTTTGTATGCTTACAGAGATCTTAATTTGCAGGTGCAGATCCCTCAACATAGCACCTAACAAGTTTATCTACTACATGGTTGCAATTTAGCCTAAAAGAATTGTTTTGACTCCTGTTTGGATGCTTAATCCATGTGCAGGGAAAGTGCTGTTATGCCTGCTAGGCATGCAGGTCATGTCCAGGCTTCATTACTATCCTAATTCATTTGTGTTTACAGCTAGCTGTTTAAGGTCATACACCACAACAAAATTAATGGACATAAGCTGAGCCCAACCAGTAGTACCATATTTATTTAAATAATGTGACCCTAATTATAAGACAACCCCACAAAATTAGATTCTACATATGGAAAATTTGTACTTTTGTTATAATTTTTCAGGTATAAAAATCTAATTATTGGAGATTTGCCTTGATTTTGTTCCTCTCCTACTGTTACAGCAGGGTAAAATAAGTCTGGCGGATCAGATGGCCTCCCTTACCACTGTCCCACCAACTTCTTCCCCTGCAGCCCCTTCATCCTCCCCACCCTCACTCCAACATACTCTCAGACCCTGTTCTCCCTCCTGAGCACATGGAAGCGCAAGGCAAATTTGCAAACAATGATGGTTGAATTGGCATTTTTATCTTTTCCCCCCCTTTTTTTGATACCGATACAAATTTTAGCACAGCTACTCCACAAACTTACTTTTAAGCAGCACTTTTGTACTTATAAAAAGTACGCTTGATCTAAGCCCACAAGAGGCCGAGAAGCGACTACACACAATCAAAGCCAAAAGGCTCATGATTTACTACAAAGCTCATTGGGCTGGGCCCCAGGAAAGCTCAGCATGTGTATGTATTCCAGATACCCCCCCCCCCCCCACCACACACACACACTTCATGTGCTAATTAGCAACCCCCACCCCCCAACTCATGACTTGGAACTGGGTGTTCTTGTCATGGGTCTGAGGAGCCTCTGAAAAATTATATGCAGAAGTATTGCAGGGCAACTTGGTTCCATCTCATAGAGGGCTGGATCACACTAATCATATGACAGGCTCAGAGAGGGTGTGACAGTGGGATTCTGGGTGAACTGTTTGGGGGCCCATTGGTGATGTCTGACAGACATTTCAGGCTGGTGAAGAAACAGGAATCATTGGAACTGGGAAAGGTGCAACTTAGCTGTGGGAGGGAAGAGGTCTAAATATATTCAATGTAGTAGCTCAACATGAGATAAAGTCTGTGCTGTGGAGGGCTGCAGCAATGGGTACTACCATATATATTATTTAGATGGGCTCCGATATCTTATCCTTGTGCTAGGTCACTACCACCTGGCACGGTAACTACTGTGACCACAAAGGTGGTTTTCCAACTGGCTGGGAAAACCATGGATGTAGCAAGAGGTAGTATCATGACCGAAGTAATGCATAGTTAGCCTCCCACTTTCACTTCCAGTGGGAAGATCTCAGCCATACACCGACTTTATGGAAATGGGAGACTACTCCCTAGCTTGGTCCTGTGACCATACAGCTGAGGGCAAGCAAAACTTGGGGGCAGCTGAACCCCAAGCCTCTGGGCTTGGGCCTGCACATAGGATGCCCACCAGAGGATCTGCAAGCATCTGAAGCTCCAGGCAGGGATGGAGGATGCTTGCTGGTAGTAAGGCCACATATGGTTCTCAAATGACTCACATGGATTTAGAATTGATTTGGCTGATTTGACTTGGGACGCGAAATTTTAAGGAAAAGGTTACTACTACTATTTTGGGCTCAGGGAAGGGTGTCAGAGCTTGCTCTGGCCTCTTCAAGTGCCGGCCTAGTATTGTAGTAACTTAAGGCCCAGTGCTCACTCTCTCCTATGGGGAGCAAGTGCTGGGTTGTTTTTGGTTTTTTGTTTGGGTTTTTTTGTTTGGGAGGGGTTGTGTGTGGCAGGGGTTGTGTGTGGCCCTTCAAAAGTTCCTATTGCCCATTATGGGCCATGTGTTTTATAGTTATGCTCAGTGACGGCTACATTTTAATCAACTTCATTGTTGGTTTCCATTACTGAGCACATGCTGCTTTTGGACAGCAGTTTAACAACAGAAATGTATTTAATATGGTTTCCTTGTATGCAATTATAAAATGAAGAGCTTCTCTCTCCCCACATGCTGATTGGGGGGGGGGGGGGGGGGGGGTGAGGGGAGGGCCACAGGGAGAAACCTGCCTTGAATAGCAAAGTACCATATTTATTCAAATATTGTTACTTCAACCACATTGTTCATGCTACAATATATCACAGGTGTTCCTGCAACACATTACACTCTCAATGCAATCGCCCCACTGCCTCCCATTTGTTTTTTTTCCTTGCTGACCCCTCCCAACTTTTGCTATCAGCTCATCACCTTGATGATGATCGGTTGTGTTATAAGCATAACCTGGTGCATGACTTTGTGGTCAACTGGGAGAGAGTCATAAGCATTCAGAAAACATGATGACCATCTCCATCCATTTGGTGGCACACTACCACAGAGACCCAGCAAAGTCTACTTTAGTTTTCTAGTTTGCTGCCTTCTGCACAATATAGCTGCACAACTGGTCTGCCTCTTTGCCAGACAGTATCCCCTCTTTCCTCTGTGGAAAGCCTAAGGCAGACGGGGCAAAACAAGATAAAATCTGTATGCCCTGACAGGCAGGTGTTCAGACACCCAGGCATTTCTGGCCACCACATGCAAACAGGATGATGGTAGAGACAGAAGAGCCCAGGTACACTTAAAATAGAATATTTTCATATTGCCATGGCAACATGAAGCTGCAACAACTTACGCACTGGAAGTTAACAGGTCAGATCATAAAAAGGTGATTTTCCAGGTGGTACTAAGTTTTCATTGCAGGAAACAGCAAAAGTAAACAATAGCAATGACAGCAACTCCCCTCCACATGGTACCAGCAGCAGTAGAATACATAGGATAAGCTGCAATACATGAGCTTACAGTCTTCGATCATGTCAAGTAGGTGTTTTCCAGCCTCTTGAGGAGATCCAGGATGAGGGTGGTAAAACATGGCCACTGGCCAGTATTACTGAAGCTCGAGTGATGCGCTTATTTGTCACGCAGCACATTACAGCGCTTATTTGTCACACAGCTGGCCACAGCGCCCTTGAAACACTGTGACAGGTGCAGACTGGGGACCTAGTATAAGGCTAAGTTAGGAATAATACATGCTTCAGCTTGTACAGACAGAACTGCTTAACATAAAAATCAATATGCAGTAGCATGGGAAAGCAGAATTCAATCTGCTAGTCAAGGCCAGCAGTAACTGGCCAAAGCAGGTTCAGATGATTCCTTTATGGAAAACACTAATAACTGTTAAAGGCAACCACTATAGCACCTAGATTTTGTGTCTTTGAATAAAGAAAATTAAAAGAATTATATAGTGTTCCACATTTTCAGTTATTTAAAAAAACCTGGGAATGTTGAGGGTTTATCTTCGAAACCTAAAAACTGGGATGAAATTGGGATAAAAGGAATTGGGGGGGGGGGGGGGGGGGGGGGGGAAATCGGTTTAAATTGGGAAAAAGTAAAAATAAAAGGAAAAAAAATAATAATCAGCGGTGAGAAAGGGAGGGAGTAAGGCTGGGACTAGATAAGTGGTGGGGAAGGGCGCAGTGCAGCCCATTGGCCGCTCCTAGGGCTGCAGCAGGGAGCAAAGCGAAGGGAATGGTCAGTGGGTGCAGGGCAGGGGTCCACAGCTCTTGCTGCTACGTACCCCCTGGGAGGGCTGTGGGCTGAGGGGCTGCGCTGGGGTTTTCCTGGGAGGCACGTGTCCCCAGATTCATGCCCCGAACCTACTTACAGCTCCTTCTGCAGCTAGCGTCGGCCATTTCTGGGGCTGCTGCAACAGGGGCTGGGGTGAGTGGGAACAAGTGGAACCTCGGGGGGATGGGGCACAGCGCAGCTTGTCCTCGCTCACCCCAGCCCCTGCTGCAGCAGCCCCAGGAGCAACCAACGCCAGCTGCCTGCAGCTGCTGGGCTGCGCCGTGCCCTCAAGCCCACCCCCTGAGGCTCGGTTTGTCCCTACTCACCCCAGCCCCTGGGCTGTGCCATGCCGTGGTGCAGGCAGGTGGTATCAGTTGCTCCTGGGGCTGCTGCAGCAGGGGCTGGGGTGAGCGAGGACAAGCTGCGCTGTGCCCCATCCCCCCGAGGTTCCACTTGTTCCCACTCACCCCAGCCCCTGCTGCAGCGGCCCTGGGAACAGCCAACAGGTGCAGTGCCCATTGCAGAGAGCAGGGCCAGGCTCTCCCACCTGCTGCTCCCGCCCCCCGCAGCACGGCTTGCAGCTCCCAGCGCCTGGGGCAGGGCTGCAGCCAGAGCCACTGGGGTGCAGCTGGGACCTGCTCACCCTGGGAGCAATTCCCGCAGCCCCTCCTAGGGTCAGAGCCAGGAGCCCTGCACCCCCAGGCAGTGGGTCCAGCCACCCTCCCCCAGCCCCCGCGCAGCTACTGCTACCCTGCCCCACATCCAGTTGGAAACCTGGGAACTAAAACCCAGGTGTAAAATCAGTAAAAACTGATTCACTTCAATTTAAAAAAAATCCAGTAATTTAATCAGTAAAAATATATATATAAATAAGTCAATTGGGAAAAACTGAAAAGGTGGAGAATCCAATTAAATGATAGCGTATTCTTGCTAAATGAATATGGGAAAGCGGAAATATATAATCACTTGGTGCCAGTCTTGGATAACTTCAAAGGGTCTACACCAAGCTACAGATGTGTGGCTCAAGCAGAAGACACTAAAAACCTGTTTGAGTATAGAGTACCTTTGCAGACTGAAAAAAGACACAGAAATTAACAAATTGCGCTAAACCAGATTAAACTGTAGAGAGCAAAAAGCCTGAAAAAAGAGGCTTTAAAAACAGATAATCCAAATATACTGTATTATAACTTTAGTTTGAAAACGTTAATGTAGTGATTGATGTAACCAAATACATTGTATATAAATTTTGCTGTAATAGTTATATTTGTGCTGAGTTTCTTAAGAAAGTCATACAAACAAACCAGCCTGGTCAGTGAAGACCATAAACCAAGATGAAAAGAATAACAGGACGGTAGCAAGGACCATTCCATGATAGTGAGGGAAGGAGACAAGAAATCCTCTCTTCCAGAACTGTAAGTTTTACAGGGACATAAAGACCAAGTAATTGACACCTCACCATCATAAGAACTGGTTCAATTCAGTTTAAGAACTTTCAGTGACAAATACATTTGAATAAAACCAATCAGAGAATCTTTATTAATATATTACAACAAGCCATCCATAAATAATAGAAAGTGTCGACTAGAGAGAAAGTGGAAAAAAATCCATAAATTCAGGAAAACCTAATGCCAAACTGCATATCACTTTCTTCTTGAGTCTCCCCAGCAGGTATACATAGTCTGCATTATGCTATTGTAGGTAGCTAGACAGGCAATAGAATAAGTATTTATTCTTGTGCTTCTGGAGTGTGACGATAAGAATCAGGCTGCATATCTGTCTCTTGCCTCTTTTCTGACCAGGTGGTGATAAATAAGGGCATTATAACTGTACTGTATAATTTTGTTTAGATAGATGAGCATTAAGGGAACTGTAGCTGTACCCTAGTTCTGCATTTAAGCCTACAGAAGAGGTCCTGATCGTAGACAGGTTTCTCATCTTTTCCAGGTTTGATCCCAAGTTTTTGCTGTATACACACACAGACCCTTTCCCATGCATAGTGAATTTGTGTTGTATGTGGCCCCACTGGAACCAAAAGGGCCAGCCCTAGGTGGCCGAAGCAGCTATCAATGTTATAAGCACTTAACTTGACCTCCTGGAGTGCAACAGTGTAGGGTAGGGATACATAACTTTTTCCAGCTGTGGGCTAGAATGAACCACCTGGGTCAGACATGGGCAAACAGGTGGATGTTTGTCCCTTTGGCAGCCTGGGAAGTGCACCAGCAGCTGAAGCCCTGCATCCTTGTTGGGGTTCTTGTTGTGAAGAAGGCTAACAGCATACTGGGCCGCATTAGTAGGAACACTGCCGGCAGATCAGGGAAAGTGATTCTTCCCCTCTATTCAGTACTGGTATGGTCACATCTGGAGTACTGTGTCCGGTTTTGGGACCCCCCCACTACAGAAAGGATGTGGGCAAATTGGAGAGTGTCCAGCAGACAACAACGAAAATGGTTAAGGGGCTGGGACACAAGACTGATGAGAAGAGGCTGAGGGAACTGGGATTATTTAGTCTAGATACAAGAGGGCTATGGGGGGATTTAATAGCAGCCTTCAACTACCTGAAGAATGGTTCTAAAGAGGATGGATCTAAACCGTTCTCAGTGGTGGCAGATGACAAACAAGAAGCAATGGTCTCAAGTTGCAACAAGGGAAGTTCACCTTAGATATTAGGAAAAACTCTTTTACCAGGAGGGTCATAATAAAGTCCTGGAACATACTACTCAGGGAGGTTGTGGAATCATCATCCTTGGAGGTTTTTAAGACCCGGTTAGACAAAGCCCCAGCTGGGATGACCTAGTTGGGGATGATTCAGGTTTGAGCAGGGAGCTGGACTAGATGACCTCCTGAGGTCCCTTCCAACCCTAATTGTCTATGATTTTATGATTTACAAGCTGGATTAAATGCTTCCAGACTGTAGGTTGCCAACCTGTGGCCTACGAAATCAAGGTGGTGTGGAGTGTCAATGACCATGAAGCCCTGATATCTCATCTCTCAGTACATCACATGAGGACTCCTCTATCCACAAGAGCTGATACTGTCTTCCCATGGCAGATGATGTCCTGGGTACAGTGCTCATATCAGTATAGCAGATAACCCTGGTCAGGAATTCCCCAACTGTCTCCAGAGGTTTTGTTGCACACTCTGATCCCCAATATGGACAATGGAATAGTATCTCCTACCTGGACTTCTGTGGCACAGCTCCTTGCCCTGGCATCAAGGCACATTCCCCAGTACAGCCAGCACAACAGGAGTGGCAGTAGCCTCATCCCTGCTAGCCAAAGATGATCTATCCCATAGTACTGCCACTCAACCCACATTGTTCCAACTGGCCCAGACAATCCCTCAGTCAAATGCAAACATGTTGCTGTCACTGACGCAATGTCATCAGCTATTCACTGAAGTAAAGCACAAGTAGCAATAAGTAGCTTATTCTGGTGCTCACCATCACATGTTGCAATGATGTATTCAGATGTTCCCACGGTAAAGCTCAAGATCAGACAACTCCCTACACACATTCCTCCACTGGGCCTTGATGGCCTGCCACCTGGCCACCTTTTGAGTGATGAAAACCCCAATATAGGCTTCTACACCCTGTCTGGCATACTCCCTGCTGTCAGAACTTTGGCCTGGCACAGGCCTTGCCAACTTTTGGGCACAGGTCTTCATTCATCAATCATTCCCCTTGTTCAATGAAAATGTGTAAAACTATTTTTTGTTTTGTTTTAGAGAGAGGCACATGTTTACTGCAAGTATTACACAGACCAGATGTTTTTCATTGTGCTCGGACCAGTAATTAGGTTTTGCAACTAGTGACATACGCCCTTCTGGGAAGAGAAAAGGAGTGGTTTGTGAAGGGAACCAGAAGAGGAGTGAATTAGGGGTAGGCTTTAGAACAGAGTAGAATGCAAAGGGCATGGCCACTTAAATTTGGAAGTGAATTCTTGCTTTTTGCCAACATGAAGTTTAATTCTATTGCCCTGCTCTCATCCATGTGCATTATGGGAGAGTCCTTGTCATCTCTGATAAGTGTCTGCACATACAAAGCTAACAGGAAGATCCTACCATTGTCATCCTACTTTCTGGATTATCTCGGTGGTGTTGAACCATGTAACACCCTGCAGCTGACACAGGTTAACCGAGAAGGCAACCGCTTGCAAGCACTGCTCCAACAGGGCCCCTTATCATTCAAGGTATGCTGAGCCTGTGTGTCTGGAGTCCAGTACCAAAAGCTGTGTAGCCACCTTGCCTTCAGAGTTGCTAGTAGAAAGAGTGCTAGGAACTCTTTCCAAAGGTGCTGGTATAAAACTGTGCATTCTTGGTCATCACCTCCATATCTGCAGTTACTCTCCTAGTACTTTCAGCAGAAGCAGCTCCTTGCATTGTCTGACAGCTGCTTGTGAGCAAAGCCCTCTGTATTCTAAATGGAGAGGAGGCAGGGGATTCTCCACTGGCTCATATCAAAGATGCATCTGCAGGAAGTGAGAGACAGTGTTTTTGACTGGTGTTTTTCTCCTTGCTCTTTGGACTAGCATCAAGCAGCCCACTGTTGAACTGTGGGAATGGAGGACCTGGACACACATTAGAATTGTACTCCTGAGATCTGACACAACACTGTCAGTCAAGGCCACTGAGTCCACTGATGTATGAAAGCAGATTAGGAACCGTCTCAAATCACTTTGGGCCATACTACTTAGTGGCTGGGAGGCCCATAAGCTTCCTAAGGTGCTGGTATATCCATTTTTGGCAGAAACAGGTTTTTTGGGTATGTTTGTTGTTTTGGTTTGTTTTTTTTTAACTGTTTAGAACTTTACAAACATGGATCATGTGACCCAATGAGGTAGCATATGCCATAAAAAAGCCTGAACTTGCATTAAGATGTAAAAAGGAATTTAAAAATCGCCTGTTAAACTTTCTTATTGAAGGAGTGGTACAGTTGCACGCTCAATAGGTATTTTTATGCACCTTCAAGTCATGGTCCCTGTTACAGGTCATTATGAAGCTTGTCAGAAGATATGAAACCTAAGAGATGCACCTCCCAAGAACTGCACTGGCTGGATGACTGCCTCCATTTCACTGAAAGCCAAGTTTGACCTAGGACACAATGCAGTGCCCATAGCATGTACACATGCCCACCCTAGTTTTCTGTTTAAAAAAACAAACACAAAGAAAAGGGAAGATGCGGCTCGCTGCATGACCAGATGGATACCACAGCACAACGCAGACGTCTAATCTCAAGAAACACTGTAAAGCTGTGCACCTGTTTTACAAATGGCAGCTGCCCTTCCTCAGGTGACAGAGGCTGACAAGTTCTGCTGACTCTTCTGGTTGCTTCTCTGCAGTCAGCAGTTCATCAAGAGTTAAGGCAATTGCCCCTTTGCTGCTAGGGTAATTGGAGTTATTACATGCTGAATAACAGCCCATACAAAGACTTATTTTACTGAACACTTAACTTACCGGTTCACCAAGTTCCTTGAGTGTACTCTTTAGTTTAACTATTTTCTGATCCTGATCAGCCAGAAGCACCAAGAGATCATCCTGTTCTTTCTTTGATTCTGCCACTTCTTGCTGTAGCTTGCTTTTCTCATCATGTAAAATGGCGACTGTACTGTTGGATGAGTCCAGCTGCTGTTTCAGGGTTGCTTTTTCCTCAGAGAGAGCTTTAACTTCATTCTGGCAGTAGTCACAAAAACAGCTAAGTCACTAACATGCAAACCACAGATCATTCTAAATGCAGACTAGTTTGATTAATAGAAAACACGGTTTGTGCCTAGGAACTCTATATAGCTGCCACTATACTCTGCTCAAAGTCTAGCTTCAAGTTTGCTGTCAAGGGTCACTATTCCCCTCCAGTCACAGCTCCCCAAGGGAAAAACCATATGCAGGTAGAGCCCAGCTAGAGCAGGAAAACAAGGGGATTTTACTCCATGACAGGTGAAGAAAAAAGGCTCAACATCTGAGATGGGTGCTCTCTGCAGACCAGAGAGGGTTCAAAGATGCAGCTTGCCCAGGACTAACACAGGGACATCCTGGCCCGAATCCAAGCAGAAAATCCTCACAGGGATTGCCACTGCAGCAACAATCCATGCTATTCAAAACACATAAAAAGCTAGTCTGAAGAATGCTTCCAAGCTAGGTATGGGCCTCTCTTGTTTTATGGTATTTAAGGAAGGCTTGGAAGATTCATCCCTTCCCCACAGACAACAACTCTTCACCGCTACAGGAAAACAAGGAATGCAAATTCTGATCTGTTCTGATTTTTCTGGACGTCTCAGGATAAATTGAAGTAGTGTTTTGTTAATACTCTAACATTAGAGTTATAAAAGCTGTGCCCTTCATGAAGGCTTTCTTATCTGAAATGCCACCAAAGTTAAACACATTAAGAAAAATTAGAGTTAAATGGCAACTGGAAATCCAAAATCTTTCCAACCTAACGTGACCTAACATTTCTAAAGTTAAAAAGTAAAGCTTTCTCAAAGCATTCCAGGGAAATCAAGTATCCCCAAAATCATTCTTCAGTTTGGCAGAACATCTTTAAGACTGCGGTACTTCACATAAATGATCAAACTGAATACTCAGTTATTTAAGGTATGGACACAAACAACACTTAGACCAATTTAAATGACATTGAAACCTGAAGCAGACAGACACACAAGCCTGTGAAACCAGTTTAAAACTGTCTGGAAAGCTAAAAACATGTCAGATACCCCACCCCCACTTCCTAGACAAGGTCTTTTTATTCTGGGATCCTTACAGTTATATAGGGCCATTTTCTCACTAAGTACCTGTGAAGTACTAGGATAACCCTTTTCCTCCAGGACAATATGGGCTACTGATTTTCCATTCAAGCTATGTGTAAAGGACTGTCCCAGATCTATTCTGATGTAAGTCAAAGCCCAGGACAACCAGACCAAAGACAGACCAAACCAGACCAGACCTGACATCTTTTTAGTCAAACAGTGCAAAAGTACATTTGCATAAATAGATAAATAAATGGATAAATAAATAAATAAAATATAAAATAAAATAAAGTAAAATAAAAAAAAATCAAGTACCCTTTTGAACCAGTTCAATATGATCTCACCCCCTCAGCCCACAGGAACCCAAAAGCACCAGGCCAAGCATTTCTGTGTCCCCACCCCAACTCTGCTCCCCCAAGACCAACTGCAGGCTACTGAAATTTACTGAACTGGGGAGAGAAGGACAAACAAAAAAGTGGAAATGACCCCAGCTACCCGCCACCCACCCCCAGCCACCAAAAGCACTCCCTCCTACTTGCCTACTGAGGCATGCAGAGCTGGCTGCTGACTCTCACCTCCAGGTATCAGAGCCACAGCACTTCACACACAATTGTGAACCAGTTTCCTAACAGTGACATTCAGGAGTGGTTCAAACTGCTACATGTGTCTGCATCCTTACTATTTCAGTAGTGACTGACCTTCAATTCCTTTATCTCCCGTGATAGTCTTTCCTCCAAATCTGTGTTCTTTGCTGCTGGCATAGCACTATCTCCCAATATGGGAACTGTAGTCATGTTCTGTGGAAAGAAAATTCAATTCCAGAAGCAGGTAATCTTCCACACTCTCACAGGACACAGGTTAAAGATTTCTTTCAGCCCATTATACATTTAAAAGCAGGGGTGGGCAAAATACAGCCCACAGGCTAGAACCAGACCACCAACGGATTTTGTCTTGCCTATAGCGGGTCCCTCAGTCCCACCCAAGACAGGAGCAGGAGGGCAGCCTAAGCCATGGTGCATGTGGGTCGTCTCGCCATCCGCAGGAGCACAGTGGGACTGGGCCAGCACGGCATCTGGACTCAATTCCTAGTAGCCCCAGCAGCAGCTCCTTGCGGCTGCTGCTGCCACCAGGCATGACCCCACTACCTGGGCATCCTGGCCTATTTGCCCTGCATTCACTGCCAGGGGTGGGACCCACACAGGCAGAGTGCATGGTCAGGTAGATGGAATGGGGCTGCAATCAGGCAAGGAGCAGTGTCCAGGAACGGGACAGATGGGTAGGGCCAGGATCATGGGGCAGTATCAGCACAGGGCCAGGGCCTGGGGCAGAGCTGAGATCTGCTACCTGCACATCTTTGTGATGGGTGCTGGTTCGACAGGCAGGAGTGTGTGGGGATGTGATCACGGCTCTGCCCTGGGCCTCAGCCCTGGGCTGTCACCACCCCAGAATCCCGGCCTCGTTCTGTCCTGCTTGTGGAGGCAGCTCCCTGCCTGCCTACGGCCCATTCTGTCCAACTGGCCATGCACCCTGGCCATAGGGGTCCTGGTCAGTCTCCATGGAGACCCCATGATTGCTGGGCTGCGAGTATTGGACTGGGACCTGGGGCAGAGCTGCAATCCAGTCCCCACAAGCCCTTGCTTGTGGAATCAGTGCCCCTTACATGGCTATACAGGGAGTAGATTGGAGCTCTGCCCCAGGCCCCAGCCCTGCACTGTCACTGCCTCACAATCCTAGCCCCAGCCCTGCCCACCCATCCTGCTCCCTGTCTGGATATGTCCCTGTCCCAGCTGCCAAGCTGTGCATGGAGCAGAGTTTGGGTGAGATGTTGTGAGAAGCTGGGCAGGGCACAATATGCTGACCCAGTCTGCAACAACTCACCAAAACTCCCCAAGTGGCCCTCCAGCCCAAATAATTGCCCACCCCCCATTCAAAGTGTATTTGAAGGCATGCTGGCACAGAAAGCACAAATGAAAAACAATATTTTTATACCAATTAAAGCCAGAAGGTAAACTTAGTTCATCTAGTCCAACTTCTTGTATATCACACACCATTAAAGTTTTCCCAAAATACTCTATCAAGCCAAAAGACTTAAATAATTGGTGTAAATAAATTCCCTTGCTATGCGACAGCACTCCAAACAGCATTATGTTTATTTAAAGACATTTGAACTCACCACAAAGATTTCTAAGACAGACTCGTTTGGGTTCCATGAGAACTCTCCATGAGGCAAGTACATCAAATGTGTACCTCATTATTGACCCTGCATGCTAACCCGAGCACAAGGAAAAGCAGGCAGTCAACACACTGGACCAGGGGTGTGAAACTCATCCAGGCTCATGGACTGGTACCCTTTAGCATAATCTGTCTGTGCAGTCAACAGGCCTTGTTGATAAGAGTTTATGATGTAAAGGAAAATTAGTTTTCTCTAAGCTCATCAAAGGATAAAAAGGCAGTATTCTACACAAACATCTGCTCTGTAAGAACAAATTATTTTTCTCATCAGACATCTACTGAATAACATCTCTTCAGTCAATATCATGTTGGGGGGAGAGAAGAGAAAAGTGAGACCCCAGCATAAATCAGGAATAACTCCACAGATGTCAGAGTTGCATCAAATGAGGGCTTGTTCTAAATATATTCTTTATCATCACACACACCCCTCCCTATATAGATACATCTATCCATCTGTAGAGACATATAGTGACAGACAGTTTTCTATATTACTCAGTAAAGCAAGGATAATAGGGTTACCATTTGTTGTAGCAGCTCCCACTTCTCAGTGTGAAGTTTAGATATTTCTGTGGACTGTGACTGTACTTGCGTCCTCAATGTTTCTAGTTCCTACGGTAAAGATGAAGAGTTACTGTTCCTCTCTAAAAACTCTTACTAGTAAACAATGACAAAAGCTACCTTTTTTGCTAGTAAGAGCTACAAAATGTGCATCAGACTTATTCAGAATAGCTGTGGAAAGAGAGCAGCATGTCTACTAAAAACAGAGCAACCAGCTGTCTAGACATGCTAACAAGAGCTCTCAAGAATGTAATACTTAGCACAGCTAACAACCTCAAGGGGGGGGGGGGGGGGGGGGGGGGGGCGCAGAAAAAAAAGACAAAACTTTCTATAAAATGCAGAACTTTGCAGCCGCTTCTTTGAGGCTTGCTTCAATTAGCAAAGCAAGCAGAACAGGATCTCATATGCATGTTCTTTTTTTTCTGAAAAATCTTCAAGTGCAAATTATCTAGAGCAAAACATTTATCAACTCAAATTCTTCAACAATTCCCTTGCTTTATTATTGGGAGAAAACTAAGAGTGAGATTCTTTCAGAGGCAAAAAGACAGTTTTACTCAGTCACTTAACAGACAAGATACATGAATTGGTCTTTTCTCATGTGAAAAAAAGACTCAAATGTCAAATTTATATCAGTTTAAGAGATGTGCTATGCAACTGTTAATAAGCAATATATTATCAGAATTTTCAGTTTCTCCACCAACTCAATTCACTGCAACACAAGCAATACTGGTGATTTCTTGTGTTCAAAATAATTTAAATCAGTATGTAAGGTAAGGTCCCTGAAACAAACTGACGTGCTTTGCAACCCATTTTGCTCTCTCTGAAAGTAACTGAAGTTTGACTGAAAACTGTCTCCCCATCCTAAAATATTACTATTTGGGACTAATAATTGCCCATTTGGTGACTGCACATCAACTATTCTGAAGCTACACAAAAGAAAGGAAGATTGCCATTCATAAAGTAGCAAGAATTCTCACCTTCTGCAAATTATTATCATGCTCCAAACCACCATATTTATTTGCCTGAGAAGACTGTTCTGTTCCTGGGTCTAACTGTGAAGACTTCTATAAGGGGAGAAACCAACAAACCATAAAAAGTTTTACCACATTACATTGATCAAATAATTACTCACCTGTTATCAGAACTGTTCTTTGATAAAGCCTCTGCACTTTTACACTCAGGCTGAATGCAGTAACAGTACTGTGTGAATCTATCTATAACAGTAAAGAAACCTATCTTTCACTTCACCCCCCAAATCAACAAGCCAAACAATCCAATCTGCATGGAGATAAAGGGGATGACATGCATCAGCCACCTCAGTACCTCCCATTACCTTCTCTCCCAACTTAAATCTAGATTGCTCAGACTTGAAAGACAGGTGGGCAGGAAGTATGACAGCTCTCTAACAACCCTTGTTATGACAAATAACTTTGCTTTAGTCTTTGAGTGGCCTCTGCACATTCCCAATGATGTGAAATGGACAAGCAAAACCCTTCCACCATGCTACCAGAATATTAGGCACCAGCATCTGAGATGGAGAATACCAGGAGGTTTGAAATACACTCAGCATATCTGTAAATCTATGTCTCAGTAGACAGCCCAAGGATTTTTACTCTTCAGAAAAACTTATTTTACCTAATGCAAAGAAAAGTGACCGAAATTTTACTAAAGCTAACAACAAACAAACAAACAAACAAACCCTCCCCTCCCCCCCCGTTAATTTTTTGCATGATTGGTGATTTTAAAAGTGCTTTGCAGCCATGTATGTGTGTTACATCACAGCTGTAGAGCACTTTCAGGGGTCTGATCACACGCACAAAAAAAAAACCTTGCGTAAGCCCCCTAAGTGCTTTTGTCCCTATGCCACTTTTCCTGTAACCAGCCTGAAACTTTTTTTTTGTTTTTTTGCTCAGACTCCCAACCATGATTTTGGTGTAACATTACATGTGTGTTCTTGGGGCAGTAAAATACATTCATAGCTATGTGTTCTTATGAAAATATGATCCTTTCATTCATCTCCCTCCACTGGATTTACCTGTGATGCATCTATAGATGATCTTATCCCCCCCTCCCACCCCTTACTCTGCTAGATAAATCAATCAAACATTTCTAGTCTTTTCTAGAAGTCTCAAGAGAGACCTTCTATTTCCTTGAATGTCACACTGCTCTTTCTCTGCACTTGCTTCAGAGTTTGAGCTCATCTTTAAGCAAAAGGTGACCAGAATTGTTCACGATATTCCAGTTTAGGTCTCACCAATGCCTGGCATAATGGCCTAAAACATTCCCCATTTCTGCTGGAAATACCTGCACTGGGCAAGTAACAGGTATGGAAACTGCAACTGCATATGGAAAGTTCTTTTGAAGTAGTCACTAATTGCTTACCAATTTCTCAATCACGGAATCCTTTTCTCTCAGCTGCCCTTGCAACAGGTCATGCTTATTTTTCCATTCTTTTACCTCCTCTCTCAATTTGCTGATTTCTTCAGGCTGAATGCCATTCATCTGTAGTGTGTCACTGTGGGAACTGTTATGCTGGGTATCCTTTCCTATAGGCCATACATTGCAAAATTAGTAGAAGGCTTAGGAATTACACTTACCTCATTTATACAGTAGCTGAAACATTCATATGAAGTAATGATCTTCAACAATAGCACATTTTCCTCCTACTAAAAAAAAATGCTATTACAAGTTATTCAAGTTTAGATGATTCTACTGTGTTAAACCCACTGGCAACTGTCTGTAAATCAACCTCAACCTGGGTGGAAAAAAGAGGGTGAGAGGTTTCGTAGTTCTGTCTGTAAATCAACCTCAGAAATGTGCAGTTCTTTATAGAAAGGAAGTCTGTGCAATTGTATCTCATTAAGTAGTAAAAAAGCAGCCCCCCCGCTCCAGGATATGTACTGGGATCAGTGCTATTTAATATATTCATGAGTGATCTGGAAGAGGGAAGGGGGGAGCAAGGCGGCCAACTCTGCAGATGACACAAAATTATTCAAAGTGGTAATAACCGAGGGGGACTGTGATGAACTACAAAAGGATATGGCACTACTGAGCAAATGGGCAACTAAACGGCAGATGAAATTCAATGTAAATAAATATAAAGTGATGCACATGGGCAAAAATAATCCGAACTATACAACTATAACGGGCTCTACATCTGCTGTTATCACACAGGAAAGAGTTCTGGGAGTCAGCGTGGACAGTTTGCTAAAAACATCAGCTCAGTGCTCAGCAGCCATCAAGGTGGCAAACAATGTTAGGCATTAAGAAAGGAATAGTAAACAAAATGGAAAGTATTATGCCCCTTTATAAATCCATGGTCTGTTTATACCTTGAAACTCACTTTGAAAAGGGTACATAAGAAATAGAAGATACAGAGAAGGGCAATGCAAATTAGTGGTATAGGAAGGCTTTCATCTGAGGAGAGACTAAAGAGGCTGGGCCTATTCAGTTTAGAAAAGAGAAGCTTAAGGGCAGACATAATAAGGGTTTATAAAATACTAAATGATGAAGTGAGAGTAAATAGGAATTTATTATTTACTAACTCTCACAAGACAATAACTAGGACTCACAAAATGAAACTAGTAGACAGTAAGTTTAAAACTAAAAGGCAGTTTTTTTTCACAGTGTAATTGAAGTGTGGAACTCATTGCCACAAGATGTTGTTGAAGCAGACAGTGTAGCCAGATTCAAAAAGGGATTGGACAAATTTTTGAAGGAAAGGGGCATCAGTAGCTATTGAGGATGGGAGTTTGGGGTACAGCTTCTGTATCAGAACTTTCTAGACATTAAATGCTAGAGGCTGCAAGTAGGAGAGGAACAGTGGAAAAAACCCTGATCATACATGTTCACTCTCCCCTTCAGCATCCACTGTGCGACACAGGATACTGGGCAAGATGGACCTATGTTCTGACCAAGTAAATAGCAGTTCTTAGGTCCTTGGTCATTCAATAAAGGAGCCAAGAGTCCAAGCATCTGGCAGGAGATGGAAGTCTAGATCTCATCAAATATTCAATGCAGAAAGCAATTTTCCAGTATCAGTTCATTCTATTGGGAAAAGAGAATCATTCACTTAGACCTAAACCCAGAATGTGAATCAATGTCGCATAAATGGTCTCCATTGCAAGACCAAAGTGCTTTTACCATGTAACTAAGTGCATACCCCTCTGCAGGGCAAGCACTAAAATCTCCTGACACCCTCGAGTACCTGTCAAATACTAAATCTCCCCAATGAGGAGAACCCGAGCCTCCATCCACCCTCCCTCCAAGCTTCAACTCAGACAGCAAAGTCTCCATGTCTGAAACCTTGGCAGATAGGTTATTTTGGACCAATCAGAGAAAGAAGCTTCTATAGCAGACAAAACGCCTAAAGAACATATAATCATAGAAAAAAAGGGCTCGACGGGACCTTCAGACGTCATCTAGTCTAACCCCTGCTAAAGGCAGGATCATCCTTACCCACACCATCTTACACAAGCCCTTATCTGACCTATTAAAACTACAGTCAACCCTGACAATCAGAAAGCATAACATCCACACATGCCACATATAAATAAGGGGGACAATGGTGGCCAGTGTTCTACTGCTGCAAGGGTTGTTAAAATATGCTTGAGATTCAAGGAAGCAGGTGTGCATGCTCCTTGCTACAGAGGAAAGGAAAAAACCTCTAGTCCATACATAGTTGACCACAGGGTAAAATTACTTCCTGAACCCAAATATGGCAACTGGTCTGATTCTATGTGACCCTCTAGCCAGGAACTTCCGGGTTTGTCTTAGGAGGAGCACTGGCACACCCCAGCCAAATTCCCCAGCCTTTGGCTGCAGCCAAAACACAATGCTTGAGGAAGGCAAAAAAACCTCCTGATATCCATTTTAAACTTATTTTGCTGCAACTTCAAGCCACTGTTCTGCATTCTACTCTCTGTAGAAAGAGAGAAAAGATGTTTTCCCTCTATGGCAGCCCTTCAGATATTTGAGACCTACCAGCAACTCCTGCATGTACTAAAGGACACAGCAATGAGGGATCCTAGGTAGAGTGTGATGAGCTCCTTGCAGCCCAGCCTGTGCACCATAGGGGCTCTTTCCAATTGGAGTGATGGTATATGCTGCTTTGTAGGGCTCTTTCCTCCTTTAGATATGGCAGTAAGGAGGACAATGGAGCAGGAAATGGGCCCCCTAGTTATCCTAGTGGCCAGAATTTATCTGAATGACAGGCTAGGCTATACTCACTATCCATGTTTCTTCATGGGTACTGGTACCTAAATCACAGGCTAGAGTGCACTTAAAGCCTCAAATTTCTTTCTGACTCTTTCCAGCTCTCAAATGTGTGCCAATAGGCAAAAATTCCACATTTCTTTTTTACTAATACACTTACAAACTTGTCTTATGAAAAAATCCATCTCCAATAACTGGAAGTTTTGAGGCAAAAGAAAGCAAATTAAATGTTGACATTTTATGTAAAAGTAACACATTATATACTGGAAGAAATAATTTTCTAGCAGGCTTTTTTAATGCTTAAGAAAACAAACAAACATTTTTCCCACTAATTTTTGTGACATCTCATAAATTCTAGAATTTAAAGCAACGTGTTGTTGAAATTGGAAAAGATTATTTGCTGCAAAAAAGTAGGTCGCTTACAGTGAACAACACAGGGCCTTCAGCAGGTGGTACAGAACAATGAGAGATTTAGATTTTTTCTGACGTATACCTAGCTGTACTTTAAGGAGATTATACTGGTCCTTGTGCTGTTGGATCTGTGACACTTGCTGTGTAAGTGTTGCCTGAAGCTGTTCATTTTGAGATTTTAAGGAATTAACTTGTTGCTTTAATTCTTCAAGCTGCTGATCCTGTGAAAGAATAATAATAAAAAAAATTATAGTTCTGTTTAATTACTTGTGGAAAATTCTTTAGGAGTAGGAAAAGTGTCATAAAGCAATAAAACTGATGCACTGGAATTGACATTTACCAAACCTTTAAGTTATTTTTCCCCAACATCTTCTGGACTGCTTACAAGTACATGCTGGAAGACAAATACTTCCAAAACAAGAACCAATGCCTATTAAGATTCCCCAGCACTTTCCATCATGCATCTGACTGGGATGATTTAAGCAGCACATCCTGTAGCTGTGCAAGGAACTGGACCAGATCAGTGGGGGCCAACCTTTTTGGCAGGAGTACCACAAATTAGCCCCACACCCTCCCGAAGTGCCATGCCAATCTCCTTCCACTGTCCAATCTCCTGCTTCTTCCGCTGCCAGTGTGATATGCTGTGTTCTGCTTTCCAGCTTCTTTCTCTGTGCTCCCTGACTAATTTGCTGCTTTGTTCCTTTGCCTGTCGCCTCCCTGATCTCACACATACCACACACTGAGGTTGCATTTGCCATTTATAGTACCCATGCCATGGATTCACCATGCCCAGACAACATGACCCTTCAGGCCCTTCCAACCTTACATTTCTATAGGATGACTTTGCTTTCATTGCTTATACCTTTTTAGCAACTTTAAGTTCCAACCTGAAAAACCTCCACTGAACTATGGAAAATTCTGTCCAAAATGGTCTGGTCAATTCAGAAATGAAAGCTAGGGACTGAAATAACAATGCATTATTTTGTTCATGTTAAGCCTCAGAGAATAAGTTCTAGCATCTCCATGCATAAAAATGTGACAGAGGGTAGTGTTTTACCATCTCTGTGAATATATGCTCAAATCTGACAAAATTATAAAACCTTGGGAAAAATAATTACTAGAGCTCCACAGGAAGCTTGCCATCAGCACTGAGCACATTCTAGTCCAGAACTGGAAAGGACTATCTTTGAAATTAGCATGTAAAATAGAGCCAGAGGTTCCTGTTACTTTCTGCAGCAGGCTAAACTGGCTGTTTGGGGCTGCATCAGCAGGAGCACAGGCTTGTCCTTAAGTAAAAGGGGAAACTCCTGCATGTGGCTGGGGAGCCACAGGACAGCAAGGGGGCAGAGCTTCAAAGCATATAAGCATAGGGCCTGAGCTGCAGCAGGCAATCTGGTACTGCAGACTTTAGGGCGAGGAGCCCGCCAGGAAAGCCGGCTGCTGGAAACAGGTCCAGGAACACTCATGCTACCCATGAGAGCAAGAGCAAGACAGCTAAGGGGGGAGTATAGCTTGCAGTGGGGTATTGACCCAGAGTGGGGAAGAACTTTTGTGGAAGCAATCTGTTTACATTTTTGTTATACTTAAGTTTGGTTAACAGAGATAGAAAGGAGCCCACAGGGGGTGCCTGGGAGGTACCCAATATAGAGCTGCCCAGCCAGGGTCAGGGACCAAGCAACATACAAGCTGTCCAGCCAAGGCCAGACCCCCTAAGGGCTGCCACATGAGACCAGAGCCAGGGGCCCTAGAGCTCAAGAGGGCAAGAAAGAAAGGGCAGGGGCTCAGAAGCTGAGGTCTGGGACAGTGGACCTTGGCTCTGGGGGTCCAGCTAGAGGAAAGAGTTTGAAGTCAGGAAGGCAGAAGTCCCAACAAAGGTTCAAGGCTTGAGGGACTGAGTGCAGAATCAGGCCCAGGGCTCAACCCTCCCACCAGACCACAAAACACTGACTGACATCTGCAAGATATGGGCATGACTATGGGGGTGGCTGGAGGTCACAATTATTGCCCCAAAGGCACAACTGGGACTGTTTTAGAATGGGAAACCCACCCCAAAGTTTGGGACAGAGGAACCTCAAGGACAGTATACAGAGGAAAGGCCAGGAGGCCAGCCTCTGGAGGCAGTCTTCCCAGTTAAAAGTCAAATCATGGCAGGCAAGAGATAGGACATAAGGGGAGGCTGGGGAGCATGGGCAGGCAGATCTGACTGCTAGGGGGCATCAGATGCTAGGTGGATCGCCTGAGCCTGTCTCACAGCACCAGGCTGATGCAGGCCACAGCAGGTCCTGGTCCTAGCAAACCTGTCTTTGCTGTATTTTCAATGCCCATCTGCACAATGAGGGGAAAGCCACACCTTGCAGAGAATGAGGGGACCAGATTAGGACAAAGGGGAAGGCAAGGGAGATTGCAACTAGAACTGTCTAGGCAGAGAGATTTGTGATAGGGACAGACATTTTAAGTGCTTCCAAAATGGAGCACTTGAGCTACAGACAGATGTACATTCCCCTGCTGCACTGACTCCCCTCAACCCCTCCATCTGCAGCACTTCATAAATTTCCATGGCTGCATGCCCTCTTCAGCCAGCACTGCAGCGCTGCTCCCCTGGCCCCAGACCACTGGAGAGTAAAGCTAAGAGTCTGCTCTGCTTACCCCCTAACCCCATCCTCACCTCAGGAGGGAGAAGGGGACAGAAGTGGACAGGGATAGAAGTGGAGCCAACATCAATGAGCAACTCCCTACCAGAACTGAGAGACTAGGGACCCCAACATCAGAAACAGGAGGATTCCCCACTGGAAGCAGAAGACCAGACAGGGAGAAATGTATTATAGGGACTGGGGACTGAAATGCAGGAATCTTGGTTTTGGGGTCTTCGAGGTACTGATGGAAGAGATGCTCCAGTGCAGGGGTAGAGCAGACAGGAAAGCAGTCACTGAGTGCCCCACATTCCCTGCCATGAGGGGCACAAAGCAGATTACTGGAGGATGCTGGAGGACCCAGGGATCCCTTATTGTCCTATGTAGAGCATTTATATGTTACAGGAGAAATTTATTTTGAAGTGCTTCTAAATAGTATCCACTTCCTTCAGAGTTACCTTTGGAACACTTCAAGCATTGAATCTGTTCATAGCCTTGCAGTGGAAGAGGCAGAAGAATAGAGTGGGAGTCAGGTATTTAAATGCATAGGAAGGCTAGGGTCAAGGGGTGGGAGCATACTGGCACTGGTTAAAGAGACTGACAAAAAGCAACTGGCTGGACAACTAACAGCAGGCGACCTGGAGAAGAAGCCTAGGTGGGGACGAAGCAGAAACAGAAGAGTGAGAAAATAAGGGCCCTGGGCAGGTGTTTTATTTGTAGTGATATAAACACCTCTGTACTGGTATAAAAGTTGAGGGAACAGACATTCATGCCCCCAATAAAACTGCAAAAATGGCACCAGTGCTATAGAAATATTTCTGCAGCACAACAGGAACTTCGGTTGCAGCATGTTTTATAGCACCACATTTAACGTCTCTGCAATCATTTTTTATAGTGCTCAAGCCAAGTGTCTGTAAGGAAAAAATATTTACACAGTAAACTGGCAGGTAATTCGCCCTTGCACCCAAAATGTTCCTTCTCGGGTTATTTCCAAAGTTTCCAGCTGTGGATTACTACAAATCTCTATGCATCCATCTCATTTCAGCAGTTGTAAACATGATAACTAGAGAATGGAGATGGGCAACCCCACCAAATGAGGGAGAATGGAAAAAGAGAATATAGTACATATTTCCTATGGAAAAGCTATCTTATTCACTAAAAGACAGGCATGAGGACTTGTTGTCCTGGTACAACTATCCAACAGAAGAGGACTATAAAAGAAAAGTGCCTGCTAATGCTGCAATGTGGAGAGAAGTATAGGAGGCTGCATAGCAGGAGCTGCATCTACAAGCCTGCTCTGGAGGACTGAGCCTGCTGACAAAGATAATTAGCTTGCTCCATGGGAGTTAAAAGGCTCCCAGAGAGAGCCCAGGGGAGAAACAGGGAGGCCATGGAGTGGGGATGGAAGCCTGAGTGAGGGAGCTCTCCATGGGTCTGATACACTGTGAAGAAACCCAGAAAGCTGCTGAGAGACCGAGTTTACAGAGACTGGGACTTGCTGGATTGAAACTGATGGAGATAAAAGAACGCGAGCTGGTGGTGGCAGACCCGAGCCTGGGCACTCGCAAGCCCAAGCACCCTTGTTGGTCTGGGAAAAGACCACATGCTACCTGTTTGTTTACACTGCTATATGTTGATTCTCGCCAGGGGGTAGTTTGCCCCGGGGAGGCAGAGACAAGGACCGCAAGCAATGAAAGACTGAGCTAAGCAAATCCCCAACCTGCTATAATAAGTTTCTTAAAAATGAGAAGATAGAATGAGATGCAGTCCTGTCCTTCTCCCAAGCAAGACCTAACATACAGTGAGCAAGGAAGTCATTGAAACATGTGTGTACATTATCAGAGTTTATAGCCCAAAATGGGTTTTTAGGGGTGGATGGGTGGGTGGAGAAAAGAGGGTGAGAGGTTTCGTAGTTCTGTCTGTAAATCAACCTCAGAAATGTGCAGTTCTTTATAGAAAGGAAGTCTGTGCAATTGTATCTCATTTAGAAGTAAAAAAGCAGCCCCCCCAGGGATATGTATTGGGATCAGTGCTAGTTCTGTAGGGTCGGAAGGGACCTGAACAGATCATCAAGTCTGACCCCCTGCCCTGGGCAGGAATGAGTGCTGGGATCATAATACCCCAGGTATGGTTATGTGGTTGTGTTAATAACCTACATCTACAAAGGGATTTGGTTTGGGTTTTCTTTTTTAATTATACTGTCTTCAGTACCTGATCTCTCACAATTTTTCCAAAGCAACTTGTCTCAGTGTACAAAATGGATCTACTTTGGGGATGAATATGTACAGATATTGTTGTAGTACCCATCTCATTTGCTGAGGAAGACTGAAGCTGGATATTGCTACTACCATTACTGTAGAACAGAAAAGAAAGGATGGCCCAGTGGCCAAGGAGCTTGAGCTGAATCCCTAAGGGAACTGAATTCTATTTCTACCTCTGCCACAGGGCTCCTGTTGCTCAGTGAATACCAGCCATTCTGAGCACTGAACGACACTGAACGGCATGTAGTCATTTAAAGGGTGCCATAATGGAAGCACAAAATAGACACAATTTCTGGTTTCACAAGCCAACTTATTCCTGGCATGCCAAAATTTCTGAGCACTCAACTTTGCATCTCAAATGTTAAAACAGCACTGCAGACAACAAAGCATTTAAAAGTAAAGGCCATAAGCCTCACCTACAGAGCTGTTTTATATTTGACAGAGAATTCCATGGACTGCTACCCATCAACCCACACCTGAATGCATGCAAAACTAAGGATGAACAGTATGGCCCGTTATGTATTTCATGGATGCTTTATACATACTATGCTGCAAGTTTTAAGTGTCAGCATAATCAAAATGTCCTAGGTAGAAAAATAACAAAGAACAGATCGTTTAAAATTTCTTTAGAAGCAGGAAGGAACATGCTTTAAAAAGAGACTGTTCCCACCACATAAAGATGTTCCTTCAAGGTTTATCCGAATGAAGCCGGTGCATTTTAAGGTGTTTTGCTACTAGTTTCTCAGTTCCAGCTCCTGCTACTTGTGTTTCTCAAGTACAAGCAGCAATTTTTATTTTTGTTAAGGGCAGACAGAAGGAAGCCATTTAAATCAAGTTTTGTTATTTATTTTTTTAAAGCAATGATACAAGCCCAACCACCTGCCACTGAGAACAGGAATGGAGTGATGCCGAGAACACTGCAGCAAAACAGATTAAGATTATACCATGAAGGGGAGGGGGTGGGGCAATAAAGCTTCTTTACTGTCAGAGGAGCAAGAGAATGGAACAAGTTGCCCAGGAAAGTTGTGGAATCTCCTTCACTGGCGGTTTTCTAGAGGCTGAATAGATATTTGTCTAGGATAATATAACAATAACATACCCTGCATTTGTTCAGGGGCTGGAACAAATGATCCCTGAAGTCCCTTACAACCATGATTCTATGATCATGGCACTATTTTATTGCATTTAGCTCAAAGCAACTACATCCCAATCAACTCCTGCTTCAGTTTCCTATCAGCTTCATAAGATGGTGTTACTTAATAATTCGCACTTAAGCTTCTGTCCAAGCTATAAAAATCAATTAAATGAGATTTATAAAAACGACTGTAGAAAATATATTAGAAATCCAAACAATTTTGGGTTACAGACTCCCTCAATACCATTCTTTGGTCCACTGTTCTTGATCGACAAATCCATTTCCGATTTCTGCTTTGGCCACCCATACCTTCTGAGGTTTGAGTCCATAGCAAAGAACTAAATGAAACATAATATTTAAGGACAGGATGGTGGATTCTGCAAGTCTATACTACTGCTCTGAGAAAGCAACATTTTGAAAGGGAAAAAGATAAAAAGGAACAATTAAGCTCTCTCAGCACCACTATTTAGTCAGAACATTTTTTTAAAATCCTTTTGTTTCCTCAGGTTTCCTCTTTTACATTTTGGAATGGCTGGTTAGAAATTATATTCCAGAGACCCCAAAACCGAGTTAATATCACCTCCCCAACTGCATAAGTGTAATATAGAAGGACCCTGATTTTCTCCGTTTAAAAGCTGCAAATACTCCGATTAAAATCCCCCAAAAATCCACATTTTCCCATGATGAAAATGAATCGTCACTGTACAGGTATCCACTGAACACAATGTTCTATTTATATATTTACAATTTTAAAGCAATTTGGAAGCCTAACAGTGCCATAATCATTATAATAACATACATTTTAAATACCTATATATTTTGGCATTTACTTTTTTATTATAGAAAATCGGAGCTCCCCCTGCACCCTTTGCTCACTAGGATGCTAGTCCAGCTGAAGGTTTTCCCCCTGCTGTTTTGTGGCACTGAGAAGCCCTGATATGCCGGTGCCCCTCACTCCCAACCCACAGTCCCCTGGGCCCCCCCCAAAGCCTTGCCAGAGGGTGCCCCCAGCTGCCAGGGCTATGGGACTAGGGCCAGGCCCGCAGCATGCTGCCCCTGCACCCCCAGTCTTGGCTGCCACCTGCAGGAGGCAGCAGCAGCTGCTATGGCCAAAGTGGAGTGCAGTGTGCCCCTACCCCCGCCCACAGGCAGCACAACTAGAGCAAAGCCCATGGGGGGGGGGGGGGGGGGGAATGGAGAATGTGGCTGCCCAGAGGCTCCTTGCCCTGCTGCCCCCCACCTACTAGGGTCTCTGCAGTCCAGCAGGCAGGACCCCCTATCCATGTGGCAGCAGTAGTGGCAGCATGGAGCTGTGCTCCTCGCTGCTACTGGGCAAGCAAGGAACTCCTTGCCATGGAGGCGCAGCCAGCATGGGACTTAGAACTGTGGCACCAAGCCTGCCCGACCCCCTCTACTCTCCTGTGCCAGGTCCTGCCTGCTGGACTGTGCAGACCCCCGAGGAAGGGCAGCAGGGCAGGGAGCCCTGAACCCACAGAAGACAGCCTGCATCCACCCCCCCATGCCTCCCTCCCTGAGACTGCAGGCAACGTAAGCAGACAGCCCCCTGGATGAGTTGCCCATGGCTCCATCCTGCTCCCCCAGCTGGGCCCTGAATTCCTGCCCCAGCGCCCCCCTATTCCTTCCTGACTGTGGAGGCCTTAATCTGCGTGTCGTCCCCCCCTTAGACTTACCTAGAGGGAGCTGCTCTCCATGCTGCCTGACTGCTACATGCATGTGTGCACATGGTGTCCCCTGCCTGTGATCGCCCTCCTTCCACACACCGCCCCCTGAGCAGCTCTTTTAAAAGGAGAAAATCTGCATTTTTCTGCAGCAAATGGAAAACCCAGATCCTTGGTAATTTAAATAAACCTATATTTACCTGCTCTCTAATGACTTGTTTATAATGAGTCACAATGTTGTCATGCTGTTCCAATGTCTTCTTCACTTCCTCTTCCTTTTTGTCTTCTTCACTAGACTTGTAAATAGCCTTTGTTATGACACCTGTCAAAAAACTGAGTATTTGTTATTCAGAACAGTCTGCACATTTTCTGTTCTTTTAACATTCCCACAGCCTCAATTTAAATCATTACTTTGTTGGAAAGAGACAGCTTCTATTTTTTCAAGTTCTTAGTCACTTATACTTATTTAAAATGAAGAAATCAAGGAAGTTTTTACAAACTGACATAAGAACACTTGAGCTTTTTTCTACTTTATGACGAGTCTTAAAGGATACTGCTATCTACCCCTTTTCTTGACAAATGTATGTTCTGTCTGCATTAAGATATTCACTAACGTATCCTTTCCTGACAACATATATGGACAGCTAGAAGGCTGGGAAGTGCTGTAAATCCATGCAAATGAAACCTGATTAGTTATTTTTATGCCTACTAAAAAAAATAATTCTTTAGCAATAAATCAGTACTATTTCCCCCAATACCTATTTAATTCAACTAGTATTACCAACTGGGAAGTTGGCTGAGTGACAACCTCCCTACCCCTTTCACAAGAAGCTAAAGAAGTTTGAAGGCTTTTTTTTAATCCCTACCATAATTTTCTTAGTGTAAAATGTACCCAAATATTCCCAAACGTGGTTTTTAGATCTCCTTTATTCCATATAAGCAGTCAAAGAGGGCACAAACTCCATTTTCTAACACACAATTTGTAAGGATAAATAATGCACAGTAAATCGCTAGGAAAGATGGCTTTCTGGTTGCCGTCTTCAGAAATAAACCTCATGGTACCATATAAAAAACAAGCTAATTGACTATCACTGCTAATAGTGAGATCCTTCTTTTATGGAGAACACAGTCAGTTGTCCGTTTAACAGTCTTATGAGGCCAGATGATGTTAAACACCCCCCACCCCCAATACTCTAATTCAAGGGCAGGCAATTATTTTGGGCAGAGGGGCGCTTACTGCGTTTTGGCAAGCCGAGGGCCGCATGACAGGCAGACCAGGGCAGGTATTTATTAATTTTCTAAATTTTTTAGGGGACCCGCAGGCTGGATACAATGGCTTGGTGGGCCACATCCAGCCCACAGGCTGCATTTTGCCCACCTCTGTTCTAATTGGATCCCTGAACCACTGGCCAGACTGGTAGACTGGGATTTTGTCTTCCTCTGTAATTGAGGAAGGAGTGGTGGGGAGGAGGAAGACTTGCCCTCTTTCTTGGATCTCTCAAGTGCATTTTAGCAACTTTTACAACATCAAAACACTGGCCACCCTTGTCATCTTCTCTTCCCCATCCATCTTCCCTCCAACTTTATTTGTGCCATGTTAGGGTGTTATACCTAGTGGTTGTGACTGTGTCTATGTTGTTTTACTAACAGGTTAGACAAGGACTTGTATAGGATGGCCTGGATACGAATGATCCACCTCAGGCAGGGGGCTTGACTGAGTGAACTCCAAAGGTCCCTTCCAGCCCTACTTTATTATGATTCTAGCTGAAAATCTGACCTGCAAGCTACATGTATCATAATCCCTGCCCAAGATTCTGACACAACATTTTTCACGTTGCTTACATGGGTCAGCAACCTATGGCTGTAGCCAGGCAACAAGCAGCAACCATGGCTGAGTCCTAGCACTGGCCCAAGCAGGACCCAAGTCAGGCTATTCCACCTTGCTGTTGTAACAAGTTGCTAACAGTGTGATCAAACTTGAAGTTTTAAGTGAAGGATATTTAAAAGACTTAACTTAGGGCATGTAGTAGTTTAGCAGCATCCAAAAATAACAAACTAAAAATAATGAGCTTAACATGTCTCACCCTCCAGTTCCTTTACCAGTTTAGTAAATTCATGATCAAACATCATGTGATCTGGGCTAGAAAAACTAGGCTGAGGCTTCTGACCAGCTCTGGAATACAGTTCATGTTTACTAATGAAGCCTAGTTTCTCAGTGAAATTCTCCTTGCCAATCCTCTTTTCTATCAGTTGCTTTAGTTTCTCTCTAGAATAAAAACAAAACAAAAAACATTACCATTGAATTTTATGAAAAACCAAATAAAAAAAGAGAAGCTGAAAACCCATCTTTCATTTATCTCTGAACCAAATTATATTTTTTGCCAGTCTGAATTATCTGTAACAAATTCCCCTTCTTCCTATGAAGTAAAGGGCTTTTCTTAGCACTGGAAAGGGTTATTTTCAGCCTGCCATTGTCTGTTCTTCATAGGACAAGATTTCACAGGTGAAAAGGCCCATCCAACAGGAGATATGAAGGAATAATATCTACAATAATCCTTGGCAAGATAAGCCTAACAGTTTGTACTTCAGAAGGACTGTACTTATAACTTCAGGGAATACCCAGCTTTTCAGCTGATCAGAATGGCAAAACCCTCTGGTATTTTCCAGCCACCTGATTTCTACCTCTACAGGTTATATTAAAAGTGAACAGTGTTAAATTAGAATATCTTGCATCCAAACTGTACTATTCCTCATTTACAAATGATTTTTAATATATTCATTTAGGAACCAATCAGTTGCCTACGTAAATTTTACCTTAAGTCTCAGGTTACGACTATAATACACTTACTTGCTATAGTTTTCCAAGGAATTGTCATTATAGTAAATGGAAATACCCAGCAGAAGAGCGGACAGGCCTTGGACTAAATGTTCTTCTTCTCCAAGGTTTTCAGCTATCTGTCCTGTGAGCTGAATTCTTGCTAAGGATGTCTGACCATTTCATTAAATAAAATACAAACAACATACCCTTACAATAGATCATCTTTAGATTCAATTTGCTACTGAAGCTTCAAATCAAAATGTAAAACACAAAATCCTTTATGAACTAAAAATGTGATAACATTAATATACTACATCATAGCTAGTGTACAATTTATGCATATTGCCATTTAAAGTTCAATATCTGGATAAGCCTTTGAAATTTCAATTAATGGAATTGTTTTTTTCCCAAAATATTTCTTGCACACATTTATTCTGCAAGTTTTCTTAAGATAGCATCCATCTACTGTTGACTGGACAGTAAATTACACTATCAGCTGAAGAAAATATTTCATTACAATTCAACAAAATCAGGAGATATTTTCCAATTCTGTGATGTTACAAACATAAGAGCAATAGTGTCAAAACACCAATGAGCTGATCTGCTACAAGACATGCTAAGCTGGGAGAATATTCTTAGGGGCAATTTTGCCAATAGCTGCCTACTCTTACATTGGGTAGGGATGAATATAATTACATAGAATTTAAAGCAGACTGGAAGTTACCAAAGAGCATCTGACATACAGTAACTGTCCATCTGCCTGCCCTAATCCTGCCTTAAGCAAATGCTAAACTGGGAGTTTGCCCCATTTCATTCAAAAGGAAGCTGTCCCAGTTCACTTTTCCTTTATCACAGGATAAAAATCAAGCAAAAGGAGTTACAGTAAGGCCACTCCTGTGAACTAAGTGCCACTTCAGTTTTCCCTATAGATTTATATGCAGTGGTTTAAAGTTCACAGCTTCTGGCTATGCTTTAGTCAGAGTCTGTTCAACACTAAAGAAGCAACATTTTTGCACCCTAAATTCACGATCTTCCAATATTCTACAGTATTCCTGCAAACTTACCCATGTCATCATACAGCTTTTATGTTGCAAATTTAAAGCTTTTTCAGAACAAAACTTTGTTTCGTAAACAAAGGATACAAATGGAATATTAGCTGGGTTGTGAAGAAAATGTGTGACAGCTATTGGACAGCTGCTTAACCAGGTACAAAGCAACATTAGTAATCCAACTCTTGTCTGCACCTTGCTTCCCTGTAGTGGAAAAAAATGACATTCATTTCTCCATTTATTACACAATATTACATATAATCAAAAGTTATATTTCTCTCAAGACTCATCTACTTTCAATATAAAAAAATACACTCACTAGTAATACTGAACCTAGTTTAGTACTTAATTTTTTCCATTAAAGTCATACACATATTTCTAGCAACCTTCAGTGCATGTCAAAGCAAGACTAATGTCAAGTATGACAATTTAGCAGCTGAATAAAATCATACAAATTAGCAGCTGAATAAAATCATGACAAAATTAGTCAGCAATTAGTACTTGGATAACACTATTGTTACAAGTGCAAAAAAGATGCAAAAAATTGAGGAAGAACAAACAACTCTGAACAAAATGTACTCAATTATCACAACCGAGTTGCAAATGCTTAAAGAAGCAGAGCAATATAGCCATCTTCATTTTCAGCCCATATAATGTGCATCTCCTACCGACATATTTTACAATTGATTGAAGTTTTATTTGACAGTAAAATCTGAGTACTGCAGGGTAGCTTCCTTTTTAGGCAGAGAAACGCACAGGACAAATTAAACAAACACAAGTGAAATGTTATACACGAAGTAATATTTTTGTTCCATTTATTAACGCTGAAAATTAACTTCTGAATATCAGGTTATATGCATTAATCATTAATGCACTACAATGCTGCCCAGAAGACTTCCTTTAACAAAAATGTGTCTGAGTTTCAATTATTTTGGATTTGAATCCCTGGATGTTGGCCAGGAGCTTCTTTGGATAATACTGACTCTCTCAACAATCTCGACCCCTCCACTTTAGAGTTTAAATAAATGTCCATAATACTGGTTTGGTTCCTTAAACTGATGTTTAATCTACTTAAAAGTAAAACGGCTACATCACCCCCAACACTACATAAAATGTAAGATTTTTCTAGTACTAAACCACAGACACTGATCTAACTTAACAGGTACTTTCTTGGTCTACAAAATCCAAACTTTTGTACAATTCTCTGGCTTCCCTATCCATATTGGCTATGGCAATGGGCTTTTGAATGCCATGTGATGAAGGCATGCACCTCTATGAGCAAATCAAACCTCACATACAGCAGCCAAGCAATTTCTCCAGGTCCTGCAAAAAAAAAAAGCTTAAAAAAAAAAACAACAACAAAAAAAATAATCAAAGTATATCAGGCATAGGAATCAAGATTTAAAATGGAACTGAAGGACAAAATGAGGCACATACAAAGGTTCTGATCTACAAAAGGGCAACAAAGGAAGCATACACACCAAACAAGAAGGATTACATTTAGTCAGCCTCAAAGGACAGTTTAAGCCTGTGTAGCATTTTAGCCTTGTTCTATGTTAGCAACCTAAGCTTGTACTTGAGAAGAGTTATCTCTACCCCCTACTCCAGTTCATTATACGGGAAAAGGTGTTACTTTAAACCCTAGATCAGTAGTACAAGAACTTAAAAGCCCTTAAAATAAATCCATATTCGCCTTTAGGAATAGCGAGACAGAGCAGTAGCCAGGGGGCAGGTAAGAGGGCTCCTTTTCTAAAAGGCTCCTGCTGCTACTTCCCTCCAGCCTGAACCAGGGTCACTTAGGGCTGCTTGCAGACGTTAAAAAAGCGGCACTTTAAACTCAACACGCTCCCAGAAGAGGCAGCACGTTAGCTGGACCCAGCTCGCTTAATATCTGTATAGATTGGGCACTTTAGTGGGATTTTTTTGGTGCTTTTATCCAAGAGGTGATTAACTCAGCTTTAGGTAAAAGCGCAAAAGTCCCACTGAAGTGTCTGATCTATACAAACACTGCAGAGCTATGCTGAAGTAACAAGCTGCTTCTTCCAGGGTTGTGATGTCCGAATAGCTGCTGTGAGGCCCCACCATCGAGGAAAAAAAACAAAAAAACAAAAAAACAAAAAACACACAACACAAAAAAACAGATCTACTCGCATTTTACACATTTCCAGAAAGTAGAGGTACACCAATACATCGATCTATATCATATTGACACCAATAAGAGGAAGATTGACATTACTGGCAATCAGCTTGTTTTGACTGGTGTAGCTGATAATGTCACCGATAGATGCCTGGTGCATGCACACAGCCGCACCATGCATGCAACCAGTTCAGCAGTTTGGAGAGCAGCGTCCGGCTGGTAAGTCTGTTGGGCCCCGCAGATCCATGCCTGGGGCAAAGGCAGGCTGCCACTGTGAGCTGGGGCCAGGGGCAGCGCTGGGCTCTTCCCGGCAAGGAGTTGGGCCGGGCAGCAATGGAGCTGGGGGGGAAGGCAGGCTACGATGAATACGGAGATGGCCACAGCCCACCCCACAACCCCCCCGTTCCTCACTGCAGGGGCCTCAATCTACTCCCCCTCCCCCCGTCACATTTCTTCCCTCCCCCCACAACAGACTTACCAGCTGGACACTGCTCTCCAAGTTATCGAGCTGCATAATTGGCAATCGGATCAGTATCGGCCAATACAGCTAGTTAATAATTGGTCGTTGGTATCGGCCCAAAAAATCTTTAACAATGCACCCCTACCAGAAAGGCTGTTCACCAGACAGTAGAATACCCCAAGTATAAAAAGAATGCCCTTGGTGACCTTTAGTAGCTATCCCAGTCCAGCAATGTTCAAACCACTATTACCAGACTACAGAATGTCTGGCTTCCTACTTCTTTGCAACTGATACATGTTACAATATCTGAGCTGTTTACCCCATTCTGGGTTTTTACTTGAGTCTCAGAACTAGTCCACCAGTTCATGTGCACCCTAAATTTGCTTGCAGTTTTGCAGCAGTATTCTGGAAATTCCCCCTTTTCTCCCCACATCATCCTATCCAAATTCTGATACTGGCTTCTGCTCACCTTTTGCACTACATTGCAGCTTTTGTCATCCCAGCCAATTCCCTACTGAATTCTGCTCCTGCCTCTCTCTCTCCATAGTTTTCCTACTCTGCCCGCCACTGCTATTCCATACATTTCCCTGTTAACAGATTTTGTTATCCAACTCTTGCTGCTTTCTTTAGTCAAGCTGTTCCTCCCAAAACACTTTTAACCAGCTCCTACCATGCATGTTAAGATACTAACACAGGGGTGGGCAATTATTTGGGTCGGAGGGCCATTTAGGGAGTTTTAGTGAACTGTCATAGACTGGGTCAGCACACCCACTCCCTCCCCTCCCCTCAACAGTTCACCAAAACTTCCTAAGTGGTTCTACCCAACGTGCTGCCAGATGGATGGGATGGGGCCATGGTGGAGTGGGGAGCAGCATCCGGGAGTGGAAGCAGGACAGGCAGGGCCATGATCTCAGAATGGTAACAGTGCAAGGCCAGGGCATAGCCACGATCCACTCCTCACATGTTCCTGCAATGGATGCTGGTTCCACAGGCAGGGGCATGCGGATAGGGTATCACAATTCTGCCCTGGGCCCCAGCCCTACATTGTAACCACCTGACAATATCAGGGTTTCCCTGGAGAGTGGCTGGGACCTGTGCAAGCAGGGCATGGGGCTGGGAGGACCAGGGGGGCCTGTAGGCGAGCAGGGAATAGTTTCTAGGAGTAGGATGGGAAGTAACAGGGCCAGCCCCAGGATCATGGGGCCGTGATGGCATGGAGCCAAGGCCCAGGACAGAGCTGCAACCCACTTCTGGCATGCCCCTGCTCACAGAACCAGCGCCCACCGCAGGATCATACGGACAATGAATCACAGCTTTACCCCAGACCCTGGCCCTGCAATATCCCTGCCCTGTGATCCTGGCCCTGCCCCCCCATCCCACGCACCACTCCCTGCCCACCCACAGCCCCATCCCATCCACTCAGGTCACATGCCCTACCCTTGAAGGTCCCATCCCTGACAGTGGGTGTAGGGTGGACAGGTCAGGGTGCCCAGGCAGTAGGGCCGAAGCTGGCAGCAGCCTGAAGTAGCCACAGCCATCGTGCCTCCCCAGCCCTGCTGTGTGCCCAGGGGCAGCAGGACTGACCACAAGTGCCACAGCCTGGGCAGCCCATGGTGCTTGGGCCAGGCAGAGCCAAAAGACCTGCTGCAGGCCACACAAAATGCCTTGGTGGGCCAGATCCAGCCTGTAGGCTGTATTTTGCCCACTGCTGCACTAATACTTTCCAATCCCACCTTATAAAAAGGACAATTCCCCATGAAGCCTTTCAGTGATAATCAGAGATCTGGGTTTTCCGTTTGCCACAGCAAACTTAGATTTTATCTTTTAAAAGAGAAAATAACAGATTTCTCCTTTGAGAGAGAAAAATGCAGAAAACCATGAGTTTCCCTTTGCAGGCTGGCAGAGTTCCAGCAGGAAGCAGGATGTAGGCAACGCCATATGCATGTTTGCACACACACATGCACATGGCAGCCAGGTAGTGAAGTGGAGAGCAGCTCCCGCAGCTCCCTCTAGGTAAGTCTATCAGGGCAGGGGGCACAGGCAACGCATTGGGGGGATGGGGGCACATGCCCCCTCCCAGATTTCTGTGCTACAGTGGGGTACAGGGCTACAGCCGGGCCAGAACAACTCCAGTCAAGAGCCACCCTTGTGGCCCAGCAGGCAGGACCCAGCATCGAAGGGAGCAATGCACTGCCATAGCTGCCAAGGTGAGGCACAGATCTGTGCCCCCAGCTGCTGCTGGGTAGGCAGGGGGGCCTCAGCCTGACAGCCATGATGGTGTGGCAC
>NW_005841912.1:169288-170435 GCF_000455745.1 Alligator sinensis
TGTTGGATCCCACCTGCTGGACTGCAGAGGTGGCTCCTGCCCAGAGCTGTTCCAGCCTGGCTACAGCCCTGTGCCCTGCTGTCGCAAGGGAATTGGGGGGCAGGAGACAACGGCACCTGTTCCCCCTGCCTGCTTGGGAGCGCACACAGCAGCAGGGAGCTGGCCCCACCCTCCCCCCAGCCCTCGGACAAGCCGCCCAACAACTCTGTCCCACTCCCCACCAGGGGCCCTGCAGCCATGCACTGTGGCCCCAGGCCCCAAGCCCCACACTGCCTACCTGGGCAGCAGCCTCAGCCCTGCCCTACTTCCTCCCTATGGGGGCCTCAATTCCCCCTCCCAGACTTACTTATGGCAGCTGCTCTCCAGGATGCCTGGAAGCCATGTGTGTGCACCAATACATGGTACCCCCTGCCTGACCACCTTCCTCCTGGCTCCCTCCAGCCCCCTGCAAGCTGGAACTCTGTCAGGCTGCAGAGAGCTCTTTGCAAAAGAGAAAAATCTGAGCATTTCTCTTACAAAGAAAAGTCTGCATTTCTTGGGTGAAAAGGGAAAATCCACAGGATTTTCTTTTTTCATTTTTCCTGTGGGAAACGGAAAACCCAGAGCCTGATGATGAGCGAAGGGGGCAGGGGGAGCTCTGATTTTTCATGATAAAAAACCCGAAATCAAACACCAAAATATATAGGTACTTAAAATGTATCTTATTATAATGACTGAGGCACTGGTAGACTTCCAAATTGTTTTAACATTGTAAATGTATCAATAAAACATTGTGTTCAACTTATGGCAAGGGAGGTCTCCTCTCCATGTCTATTCAATATGACATTTAACAAAACAATCAAGAGTCAAAATCAGAAGGCCAGCATATCTTCTAATGGCTATTATAGCAAACACTGACAATGGGTCACATTATCTCTAGCTAAATTCCGCACTGTGGCCTAAATTTGATTCTTCAGCAACTACCCAATCAATACTGCTTCCAGACTCCTGTAAAAAACTTGGACTTTTATCAGCCAAATCAAGTTGGTACAAACTCACTGCACTACAATGACCATTACCAAGACAGCATTTTCCTCATTGTGCAGAACAGAGTAAAAATAAGATCCAAGCAAATGTATTATGAATGGCAGGTCAAACATGCCTGGCT
>NW_005841912.1:170466-174412 GCF_000455745.1 Alligator sinensis
AATCCATACAATCTTCAATCAGCCTTCTACACAAGTACATTATAACTTGTTATGCATACAAGGCTACTGACAAGTTTTTGATCAAGACCCTTACCTCATTTAGAGAAAAGGTAAGGGACAATATTTTTTATTATCCACCTTCATTGTCTGACACCAGGTCCTATTTAACCTAACTTACACAATCCAAACCCTTAGCAGATTGAAACATTTCTCATTTTTCCTGGCATTTCTTGTATCTGAATGTTTTGTCAATATTACTTTTTCTTTCCCTCACCTTTGTGATAACCTCATCCTCATTTCACAGATAGAAAACTGAGGCAAATACTCAGGATAAAATGATAACCAAGTACTAAACTTTTGGGTACCCAGCTTGACACAGGCCTGATTTTTCAAAATACATTCACAGCCCTTTATATGTTCAATGCACCAGTGCAGAAAATAGCAGCTGCAGTTTTAAATAAAGGTACACCAATACATCAGTCCAATATCGGATCAGTACCGATATGAAGAAAACTGTCTATGTCCTGGGGCCAATAAATGCCCATGCTGCGTGCAGCCGCAGCACAGCATGCAGAGACAGCATCATGGAAAGCTGCCTCCAGCTGGTAAGTTGGAAGGGGAGGCGGGAAGGAAAGGGGGAGAGAAGGGGCGTGGGGGGGCGCAGATCAACGCCCCCCATGGCAATAGAAGAGGCAGGGGCAGTAGCTGCCCAGCTTCTTGGGGGGGGGGGGTGTGGAATCACGGGACAGAGGTGCAGCTCATGGAGTGGGGGCAGCTCTTGCTGCTGCTTGCACCCCAGGAGGGCAGGGGGGCACGTGTCCCTGGATCTGCATGGCATGAGGCAGGCTGCAGTTGCACAATGGATGCCGAAGCCGGTGCTGCGTGGGGCTTTTCTTGCCGGGGCTCAGCAGGCTCTGGAACAGGCTCCGGCAGTGCTGGGAGGAAACTTCAGCCACCCCAAATTTTGCCACAGTTCCACTCCCAGTCCTGCGCTGCCACCCAGCCCAGCCCTGGCTGAATCCTCCACCTCCGCCCAAGCACTGGGAAAAGCCACCCAAGCACCAGGAAAACCGGAGCTGTGGCAAAGTTTGGGGGGCCAAAGCCTCCTCCCAGCACCACTAGCACACTCAGGGCACAGCCCCAGGCAAAAAAAGCCCCACGCAGCACCGGCTGCACCCTGCAACTGCTGCCCACCCCGCACTGCACAAATCCAGGGGCACGTGTCCCCCCTACCTTCCCGGGATGCATACCAGCAGTGGGAGCTGCCCCCACCCCATGAGCTGCACCTCCATCCCATGTCCCATCCCCAAACCCCGCCTGTGCAGTGCCTGCCCCTGCCCCAGCCCTCACCACTGGGGGCGCTGATTTGCACCCCCCATGCCCCGTCCACCACACCTGACTTACTACCTGGAGGCACCTGTATAGGATATCAGATTGGTATCGGCCAATGTGCCTCCTTAAATATCGGCTTTTGGTATTGGCCCTCAAAATCTCTATCGGTGTACCCCTAATTTTAAACTCAGATTTTCTGCAGGCCAGACTCTCAACATCTCCACTTGAGACTTCAGAAAATGAGGAATGCTTAATTAAGCACCAAACATGTAAAGCTTGGTTAAATGACTTGCCTAGTAGGGCTGTACGAAGCTTCAGTCGCTGATTCGATTCGATGGAGATTCAGCCCGATTTGGTGGCCAAATCTCCGAAACAGAATAAAAATGTTTTAATGTACTCTAGGAAGTTACAGAGCAGCTGTTGAATGTGCAGTGCACCCAATGGAAAGAAAGCACCCATGTCACCCAAGACCCTCATCCCACAGGTCCCAAGAACACCGCTGAAGATTCCCATGGAAACGTATGGAGAGAGCTTGTTATGCTAGAAATAAAAATTGCCTGAAACATGGAAACACTTCAAAAAGCAGTTAAAAACAAACAAACAAACAAAAAAATCAGCAAAACCCAAGACAACAGAAAAAGGCCCTGCTCATGACAAGAAATACATACCCGTCTGTCGATCTTATCACCCTGTAAATTATACATTAAAAGATTCAAACTTATTACTTATGATTTGTTTGCAGAAAAAAATTTCAGAAATAAATCTCAAAACTACCTTAAGATTCTAGCAGAACGTAAAACTGAAGACTTACTGGAAATTATATTAAAATTATTACTGTCTCTCAAAGGCTGAGGAGGAAAGGGCAACTTTATGATATTTTGGTTCATTTTCAGAACAGGTAGTACTCAAACAGTCAGGCCAACATAGACAAGTTGCATTTAGCTACAATTCTTTTTGTAGGCTAGCCTAATTACACTGAGAAATTACCTTCCCCATACTTCAAAGGTTATTTTTTCTTGAAAGACTGAACAAACAGGGACAGCATATGAACAAACAGAAACCAAGGGCAAAAAGAAATGGTATGACCATGTGTTTTACTGAAGATGGGTACGGAAAGGTTGAATAGTAATAATGAGGTAAAACCTGTCAGTTCAGACAGACTTTGGAAAACATGAGAAGAGGAAAATACTTTAATTTTGCAGACCTGAGTCTACATACTGTATTCTTACTACATCCTTTTTAAGTGGCACTATCATATAAACAGTTACTATTAACCTGAAGAACTGTCTTTAGAAAGCCGACTAAAAACAGATTCAGGTGCTACATCTGCCTGTCAGACCTTCTATGCACTAACAGAAAAGAAGTTAAAGACCCAACAGAAGCAAATCATGTGACAACACTCTGTATTGTTAAGTAAACCGAAACAAAGCATGTTCCCTTGTTTCTCTATATTTGGCAAAAAAGCATTTCTTGTTACAACTGTAACAATTTCCCAAATATTTTCCCGTTTTATTTTTAAAATTGGCCTCCTTTAGCATCTTGCATTCATAATAGTGAAGGTAGAGAAACAGATTAAAATACTATCACTTCAAATTACAGGAGTCTGAGTTATGTTAGTGGATGGCAACTTCTAACAGCAATTCCTGGTAGGTCAGTTCTGCTAACTTTTTCTTTTTTACTGCAAAAATAATTTTCAGGGTCACTAGATTAGCATCACCAGGAGAAACAGAAGCCCCTTTTCACTTGTGCTGAAAACATTAAACTTTTTTTTTTTTTGGAACCATCAATATCGAACTAAATATTCTTCTCAAGTGAACAGACTATTGTCAGTGAAGGACACAAAACAACTGACACGCTACCTGTGACAGAATGTTGGTGCACTGCTGAAGCAGAGACACGGGTGGGTTACCGATGCTTGTTGCAAGCTGAACTCTTAGCAGTTGTTCTTTCAGAGTTGCATTTTCTTGTAAAGCATGGGCCAGGGCCACAGCAGCACACCAATTTGAGAGAGAGTCTGTAGAAAAGAGTCCTCCACAGAGCAACTGGCCAGCTGAGACTGAATTACCTGTAGCTTTAAAAACAGCAAAACAGCTGCAGTTACACAAACATAAGCCATAACTGAAATTGCAAAGTATCTGATATAGAAGCATTCTAGCCCTGAGCAGGTATATTGTAATTCATACTGGATACACACGATGCTTACCCCAGCAAAACAACAGTTTAAAACAGGGCTGTCCAACCTTTGAGTGGCTAGCGGCCACAGGAACATGCTCCAACCTACCCTTCCAGCTGCCTGGTGCTTGGGCTGCATGCCACAGCATGGCACGGAGCCGTGTGGGCACCATCCCCCTTCCGCACTGTGTGGTGGGTGCCCCCCATACCACACTGGCAGCCCCACCTCCTGCTCTGTGTGGCCCACCAGTGCACACTGGGTACCTGCTTCCACCCACACCATGGCATGCTTCCATGCCCTATGGAGACCCCAAGTCCTCCAAGTTCTCCAGTTGCAGATTCCGTTGGCTCCTCTGCACCATGCTATGCCACCTCATCCACAGGGACAGGTCAAGAATCAGAAGCTGGAGGAGGAACACAGACTCTGGTAATAACGGCACCA